>NC_087207.1:91483286-91486177 GCF_015104395.2 Macrobrachium nipponense
ATTTTCTTTTGATTGTATAATCCTTTTTTCCACTTTCTGATTTTCTGGAACAAGATCCTTCTGTCTCTTGGTATGCATGACTGATGTTTACTTTTCTTCTTCGGTATATATTTATCCACTATTTTCTCTAATATATTATATAATAACTCCGTATTTACCCTTATGTCATCACTTACGAAAATGTTATCCCAATCTTTGTTTAACTCTTCATTTATTTCTGACCATTTTATATTTTTACTGTAGAAGTTGTATTTTCCATATCCTTCCCACTTGTTCATTTCTTGCTTATCTCTGTTTTCACTTGCTTTGGAATGGACTGTTAATTCTATGACATTATGGTCTGAAATACTCGCATTATAAACTATTATTTCTTAAACATAATTCACTTCGTTCACAAATACTAGGTCTAAAGTATTTTCCTTTCTTGTTTGCAGGTGATTTATTTGTTGAATGTTGTATTCTAGTAACATATCTAATAGCTTTTTGAATTGCCTCTTATCTTCTGCACTACTATTACTCTCTTTTTTATATGTATAAATACAACCACAATCTCCTATTCGTTCTTTCCAGTCTACGAAAGGAAAGTTAAAGTCTCCACATATGAGAATAGTCCAGTCCTTGTGATTTCTACATATATCATCCAATTTTTCTATTATTAAGTCAAACTCTTTAGTATTAGGAGGTCTATATATTACTATGTTCATTAATTTTTCAGATTCAAATTCTACCGCTATAGTTCCCATTCTGAGTTACTATATTTCTCATTATTTTTTCCTTGTTTTTTGTCTTTCCTATATATTGCGGTTCCCCTTGATTCCTATTTTTTCTATCTGATCTATAAGTTTGGAACCCTTTTATTTGATCAACATTCCCAGTCTCTTGGGAATACCAGGTTTCACTTATATTCATTATATCTATTTTCTTTTCAATTTGGGTTAGTTCTTCTAAGTACTCTATTTTTCTTTTTGAGTTACTCGTAACTAAACAATGCGCATTCATCACTATGATGGTTTGCGTGTTTTCTCCTTCATTTAATATTGGTAATAATGCAGAGAAAGAGAGAGAGAGAGAGAGAGAGAGAGAGAGAGAGAGAGAGAGAGAGTAAAACACTAGTTCGTTAGTGGGGAGTGTCGTTAACCATTACGCCTTATCTGCAGGGAACCGAGATATTATACGTCCCGAACGAGCCCTTCCAGGTGTTCCTTTCCCTCTGAGTTTTTGTTATGAAAGGGAAGCCGAATCAAATTGCTTTTATATTCTTCTACTTATTTTTTTTCTCCCTCTTCTGCAACCTTGTTCCCCTCGATGTCCTTGTCATTCTTGTTGTTATTGCTCATCGCAATTCGACCCCGTATTGACTCCCATCGTCTGTTGACAGAGGTCTTTGTGTGTTTGTGCATCAAATAAACAAACATTGTTTGTTGCGTGATACGCGCTACATTAAGCCCCCTGCAGCCTGGGTGACACTTATGATGGAGCAATGGGTTAAGTTTCCGCCATAAGACAGCGTTCTTTGAGTCATATCATAGTTTATGAATAAGAAATGAAGGAAAATTCTGGAATGGTATCTTTGCTTTATGAATATCTTTTGTGATATCTAAAGTTTTTTTTTCTTTTAAACTATCACTCTCCTTGAAGATATGGGAAATCAAGCTGTGAAAGTCATGAATCAGCGATAATAAATAACGCCATAATTTGATACCAAAAACTGGGTATTTCGAATGGGAATGTATTGGGACACAATAATTCACATTTAATTCAAATGTATTCAATCGGAGTGAGTAAAAATCTTCCTCTTCTAATAAATTAGCACATCTGGAACCAATCAAAGCATGTTAACTTACAATAGAAAACGAGTTAATTGGTAGTAAGCCTATTCTTTTTAGTAAATCAATCTCTTTAATCCACTTCCCTAAGAAATTTCAGTCCAAATGGAAAAAAAAAGAAAGAGGACATACTAAAATAAAATTATCTGACTGTAAATTGTAAAGCTGGTCTCATTCACTTTCAGGACCTGGGGAATTGCATGACCTTCTGCCTGAATTTGATTCCGAAATGGAACAGATTTGGAACCTCAAAATTAACGCCTCCGGTGCCTGAGTATCCCCAAATTGAAAGCGTAAAATGGTCCGGCTTTTCCCCAGACAGCTACTGACTCGTTCCTCGTGTTGCTTCAAGAAGTGGCTTTCGCTGAAATGCGGAATTAGGTGCAACACGGAATTGTAGTGAATATCCTCAGCTTTGGATATTTACTTTCCAAGATAATTTTTAGTCGCTGGAGAGGAAGTGTGATATAAAAATGCGTTTCGCGCTAAAACCGTAATCATTTCGATGAAAGAACGAAACAAATGGACTTTTACTTATGTTCAAATGGAGTAACACTAAAATGAAATAAATCTCATTTTTCACTTAGGTTTATTTGATGTTAACGCCAGTGTTTATTTCAAGAAGTTCTTTTTGACAACACACACACACACACACCACACACATATATATATATATATATATATATATATATATATATATATATATATATATATATTATATATACGATATATATATATATATATATATATATATATATATATATATATAATGTGTGTGTATACAGATGTAACACATATACATTAATATATCAATATTATATATATATATATATATATATATATATATATATATATATATATATATATATATATAATAAATAACTAAAGCTCATGCAAAATTACGCATTTCCGGTTGACAATAACTGGTGTGAAAATAAAAGGTATTTGAATCAGCTATTCACATGGAAACAGTCAGGGTGGGATTTGGATCAATGTAATTAAATTACTGACCCCGTGATGAATAGCATCGACTCATTTCGATGGGACATTTTCAATTATCAGTTA
>NC_087207.1:91486677-91540728 GCF_015104395.2 Macrobrachium nipponense
CTTGTGGTGTTCGGTTCAGAAGCCAAGTTTACCAATGTCAAAGAATGCTTTGGCTTTTTTCTCGAGGGACAACATCAAGGAGCGCATTCATCCTGTCAAGACAGTGATATGAAAGTGTTGAAGTGAATGCGCATGGAGTGAGGGCTATTTCTACGTCGGTAGCCTTCCAAAAGAACATGGCACTCAATGACATCTTGAATGCCATATTTTGGCGTAGTAATTCAGTGTTTGCCTCTCACTACCTTCGGGAGGTGAGGATTACATACGAGAGCTGCTACTCTTTGGGCCCATATGTCGCAGCAGACACTATATTGGGGACAGAGAGTAGCACTCTTCCTATCATTTAGGAATAATATGTTAGTTTGGACTTTTAATTTATTTCTTTTTATTTTTTATTTTTATTATGTTTATGTAGGTGTTTAGTTTTTTATGGTCTTGGGTAGGCCGCCTTAGGCGGACTTCCCTCCATTAGCCTTGGTTATATGAAGTTTAACCAGATAGGCTAGGTCAGGTGGTAATGCTTTTGCTTCGCCCTCATAGTAGGGTAAAATGTTTTTGTCACAGTGTGGTCACGCCCCAGTGAAGCATTAACAGCATTCGGTGTCTAAACAACACCTATATGATCTGTCACATTGTGGTCACGCTCCCCGTGACAGTTAATTAGAGCGCACCAGCTACACAGGTCACGTCCTTGATGGCACCTCTAGGAATGCAGTACCCGAAATTGGAGGTCTATAATGTAGGATCTAGTTGCATTGTGGTCACGCCCCCGTTGACAGATCCTCTAGAACTCAACAGCTTCACAGGTCACTACCTAGCTGGAGTCTCTAGTAAAGCAGAAGCAGACTTGGGTGACGGTACTCACGAAGTCAGCTATGCTAACAGGTAAGGAACCAAAATATCAATCATATATATGAAATTGTTTCCCAAATCCGAGTCTGTCTCCCCCTTCCTCCAAAGGTGGGATTCAGCTATATATATATCTGGCAGGTAAGATTCATGAACAAAATGATATTGTTATGATACAATAAAGTTTGTTCATACTTACCTGGCAGATATATATAATCAAAGTGCCCACCCACCTCCCCTCAGGAGACAGTGGCACTAGAAAATCTGACAGAAAATGGGAATGGTTCCTTACGCCCGCCTCCCAGGCGGCGGGGTAGGGTACTACCCACCTGGGCCCCCGACCACTGCGTTGTGCCGTGGGAGTTTTGGAAATTCTGTCGGACTTCGGAGAATACAGCTATATATATATATCTGCCAGGTAAGTATGAACAAACTTTATTGTATCATAACAATATCATATTAAGTGACTTCTTACAAATAACTTTATAAATTCTGTCAGTATTCTGAAAATGTGAAAGCCTACTAGAAAATTGCAGTAGTACGTGAAGGATTCAAGACAAAAAAAGTGGGATCTTATTGGTGATAATATACCTTAACAGATTACATAGCAGTGGTGAACTAGTTGCATAGATGCTATAGCCATGCCTAAATAGACATAATAATAATACTTTTTTAACCCAGATACTACAGGACTCTGCAGTATATTATAATTTGCACAGCTAACCTTAAGCTGGTGAAATTTGCACTGAAATCAAATTTTTATTTACTTTAACATTTACTCTAGTTAAGACTCAGTGTTTCAAATACAAATCCTTAATAGAAGACTGGTAATGATAAACATTTCTATAAAGATCATGTCCCATTTGTGGCCCCCTGTTAGTAAAATGGGACTAGGTATAAGATGCTGGGGACTGGTTATAACATTTTATTTCATCATATACCTCGGAAGCCAAACTGTCTCAAATTTTACAATGCCTTGTTAGCCAAAAGATCTCAGTTGGATGTCATTAACTTCTTACTCTTCTCCACAGGAAAGTGTTGACAGCACGAAGCATATAAATGGGGGCAAGTCAAGTTGACACCAATTGCGACATGGATTTCCACTAGTATCTGCTATGAAACTATTATTAAATTCAGGAGACAACATATCTCATCAAATATGTATAATTTGGTAAAATTATTTGATAAGAACCTTAGGTACTGTTTTAAGATTGCTTATGCCTTCACACCAGTCAGGTGCAGTCAGCATGACCTGTTTTTCACATGGTGGAAAACATGGTGGGTTTCAAATATTTTAGCTCTTAGAATTCTTCTTGCTGTTTGTCATGATTGGTGATGTTAAGCATTTTCTGTTTTGGCTGTTGAGCTTTTTCACAATTTGGAATGTTTTTTTGAGTTGTTGGATAGGAATGTCCTTATCTGGAAGCTGTAAACAATATTAGGTTCTGCCACAATGATTGGTGTGTAAACAGGATGTATTCATCAGAAAATAGATAGGCCTTGTATTTCATGTCAGTTGTAGGGGCTAAAAGCGTGACCTTAACCTTTGGTGCGAGAATTTTGGATGTGATCTAATGTGATGATTTCCTTAGTTACATAAGAAAATGGCTGTGTATAGTTTAAGAGGCAACTGATTAGAGTAAGGCATAAACTGGTTACCTCTTCCTTTCTGGTTTCCTCACCCATTCCTACTTTCTCCTTCCCTTCTCCCGTCTGTCAGTTCTACCTCCTGTTTCCTCTACTGTAGTTCTGTCTTCAGATCCTCCTTCAGTTCAGGAAAGGTGGCTTGATAAATTGGAACAGGATGCTAGTCTGATTTTGGAATCAGTTAATGGTTTAGCCTAATTTGTTTTGGAAGAGAAGGTAGCTCCCCCAATTTTGTTCTTACCACAATTTTCCCTAATAGAAACTGTTGCTGGCCCCACCCATCAGTAGCCCAAGCTTAGCACTACCGTGTGCCTGTAGGCAACCTCCACTGTTGGGGGTAACCCGAGTCATTATCTCTGGGTGAGGTTTGTTTTGTAACCCCCCCAAACACCTCGTCTCTCATTTCATACGCTGGTCGGATTCCTTGATTGCCTAAGGATTGGTTTAGCAAATAGAAGTCAGTGTACTAGTATCGCCTTCACCATCATAAAGTTCTAATTATAATGATGTTGATGTATTTTAACCTATTGTTGAGCCTATTACATACATCTGTTTCTGCTTTGCAATCTCAACCTGTTTGTTCTTTTCCTCTAATCTCCTTCCTGCTTGTTTCCTCCTCCTCTCATAACCTTCACTTTCCTGTCTTGTGTCTATCAATGTATTGGCCCTCCCTCATCTGCCACCTCAAATATTTGTGTCTTCTGCCTCTTCAGAAAGAATTTCTGTGGGTACTGAGCTAAATGCTATATATGGACTAGAAGTAGTTTTCGAAACATGAATGTCATCGTCACCTACTCTTCCCTCCCGGCCTTTTACCACTCTGTCTCTGTTACATAATTACTTTCTCTGCTGCCTCAGGTGTTATGCAGCAGAAGTGTATCCTACTTACTGCCTTGCCTATTGCTTTGCTTGAGGAGTTTGCTTCTACTACCTCAGCTCTTTGTTGGCACTTACAGAGGAGTAATTTGAGTTGCAAGTCTTTTTTTGCGTTGTTAGACGGCTTGTAGACAAGGGTAAGAATTTAAGAGATGGTAGTTTTTCCTGTTTTCCAGCACTTTGGCTTCTGTTTAAGAGTTGAAAAGATTGAAGCTTGTACCTCAGCTAAGGAGCTTTGTGGAAATGTAGTGTGTTGTGGTACACAAGGCTTCCTTAAGAATGCTTCTACTTTTCTTCCTCCCTTCATGAGGCCGCATAGACCCGTCTCATATGGTATTTGTTCCATGTTGGTTCTGAAGATTTTAGTTCAAGACACAGACTGCTTCTCCTTTATACCCAGTGAAGTAACATTTGATATGGGCAAAGTTCTGTGGTCTAACAGTTAAGTCTGAAATGACTAAGTTATTTTCCAAAATTATGTGTGAGGTGTTAACATTTTGCTGAACTTTCACTTTGTATCATTTCTCATCCCTTACACTAGCTTGACAATTTTGTATCGCAGAAGAAGTCCATATTTTATCTTAAGAGTTTATGTTGTATCAACAGGGCGATTACTGACACTTAGTGAGAAATGTTACCTTCATTTACTAATTTTTTGTTCAAGATAAAGGATAGCCATGCTCATAACTATAAAGGTTGTACTTTCAGAGTCTAGCAAACTATTTTCAGTGTTGCATGAGCATCTCCTTCAGTCTCGTCGTTTTTTTTTTTTTTTTCTCTCCAAGGCAGTAATGGAGAATGTATTTAAGAGTTTGGGGGGGTACAGTTTCCCATAAAGTAAATTATTTATTATGGTAAATTTCAGTGTCCAAACCCATGGCCAAAAGCAATAAAGCATTATATCAAATTTAAATAGAATTTTACATTTTCTCTACAAAATCACTTTAAAACTTCTTTCAATAAATGTATGATGAAACATACTAAAATTGTTTTTCCACAAAATATCCTTGCAATATATGAGGGTGTGTCTTGTAAGCCGGCAGATACAGTTATTTTGGATTACACTATTCGAGAAGAAAGCAAGCCAATAAACAAGTTTATTTTGCACAAAAATGGAAGGTAATGTTATAAAGGAACATAGAGAAAAGGTAGCTATCACAGATCCCTGAAGTGTCGGCATATAACTCAGGCTACTGGTTTGTTCTTTTTCTTTGTATGGTGTTACATTGCATGGAACCAGTGGTTATTCAGCAACGGGACCAACGGCTTTACGTGACTTCCGAACCAAGTCGAGAGTGACTTCTATCACCAGAAATACACATCTCTCACTCCTCAATGGAATGGCCGAGAATCGAACACGCTCCCACCGAGTGAGAAGCAAACACCAACAACCACGCCACCGAGGCGCTAGGCTACTGGGTATGGCTATGAGCCAAACCTTTGTTCTAGAAAATAATTTTTTTAGTTTTTGAAATATTCATCAGGCACATTTCCCCAAATTTGATCATGCTTTCAGAGTTGGATTTTAATTTTGTTGTCTGGATGACCTGCTTTCCCTTTACTCCCAATCCTTGTAACTTATTTCTCCATGTGATCACTTATAACTACCCCTCCTTGTGAAGATTAAAGCCCACAGCATTCTTCAAAAGGCAATTTTTTTTACATTCTCTTTGTTGATTGTTTACCTTGTGCCATAACTACAAGAAGACACATACATACCTTTGTATTTAAATTAAATAAAGGTGCATCTAAAAGCAAAACTGCCTTTTTAAAGAAAGTATCCACATTAACTATAAATCTAGATGACAAGCATAGATCTACAGAAGCTCCTGCAGTATTCTCATGATTTGTAGTAGTTAAAAATTTTTTAATTCCAAATTTTGGCAATGATAAAATGCTTTTGTATATTGAACAAATTTATTATATAACTCCAAATATGCATATTACAGATGGATTTCTACTATTACCTGTATGTCAAATCATTTCCAATTTCCTCCAAATTTCCTTCCTTCACATCAACACAATCTTTTTTTTAAAAGTGACAGTCATGCTTTTCCTTTGGTGTGCTTTTTACTTTCTTTTTGTTCTGGATTACTTTCTTTTTTCCTTTCTTAATACCTGTTAGGTTTTCCTTATTCATCTTAGGTGACTGTGGCTTTGAACTTTTCCTGAACTGCTTCTTTTTGTAGACATCTGACTTTTTTTCAGGTGAACTTGCATTTGCATTATCCTTTGCTGTCCCAGAATTCTTTGCCAAGGCTTCACTTCCATTACTTACTTGATTGCTTAGAATTCGTTTGTTCTTCTTGCCTGTTTTTATGATTTTGTCTGCTTTCTGATTTTTCACAGTTAATTCATTTTTATTATCTGCTTGATCACTAGAAACAAATTTCTTCTTCTTTTTCTGCTTTTTCTTTTTATTTGCTTTCAGGCTTCTTCCAGGATCAATTCCACCGACGCCTGCAGAATGGTTAAACTTCCTTTTCTTGTTTTGTTTTGGTTAATCAATTTTCAGACACACTAAGTGATCTCTGAAACATAAACATACAGACATTACTTGATGATTAAAGGTGTGAAAAGGTTGTTACATGAAAGTGACATTTTTAATCAATTTGTACTTTTATAGCTAACAAACCTGAGGTCTTTACAATAGGATTAATCATTTTGCATTTTTTACAGCTAACAAACCCGAGGTCTTTACATTGTGATAAATCTTCTGGCGCCAGCTGGACACCGGTTAAAAAATTCAGACTGTATATGCAAGGAATCTGTGGCATTTGGCATTCTAAGGCGTAGAAGAGGTGGAGAGTGGTCACCGACCACGCGTAAACCCCTTGACATAATTAGGTCTTTCTTCCAACCCAGGATTACTAGAGGGGCGACTAGAGGTGGGCAGTCAACATTAAGACCTCAGGTCTTTACAATAGAATGGACTCATACATGAAGGGAGGTATAATAATCCTAAACCGACTGGATGTTCAGCACACCCTTCCCAAAATTGAGTCTTCTAAAGAAGGGGATTTAACCCTGTGAGAAGATTAGATATATAATAATTTATGGGACTTGTGCCTTGTATGATAAGGCGGCCCCTGATGAGGTAATGTTAGACGAGCGATAAATCTATTACGCTAAGTCGGTTGGTATTGCACTTCCTCTTCAATGGAGTGTCTGGGGTTTTGTAGATCACTTACGAAGTCGGTATTATCTTTTACGACGATGTGTTAAACCTCATGGTTCGGTGAGGTTCTTGTAGAAAACACTAAGTATAAAAATAGATATAATTTCTGAAGTTTTACATGATGAAGATCAGGTATGATCGTACAATCTTCTATGACGATAGCTTGATCGCTCTGCCAATGATGATGGCTAATCCTATTCCTCTACATGATAAAGCTTAGGTAAAGAGGTACAGGGTCCTTCTAATGACGATAGCTAACTCTGTTCTGCCTGTCTACCATCTCCGTTACAAGTTATGAAGAAGCAGACAGTAGTTCGAACATATGAACATACATACAATGACATAGTTTCATACGAACACACAATCAAATGAGACACGCTACAGATCACGTAGGCCGTTTGAATAATAGGTCGGGGTAGTTGTCTCAAGCAGGGAGCTTGGAACTAATGTTTTATAAACAATTGAATGACTACAGGTGACGGCATGTTATCTTAGCTTACTACTTATTGTACGTCATCTTTAGCGTCTCTAGTCTGATCACATTCCTGCAAGCAATCTGGTTGACCTCTTTAGTTTTATTCTTTTATATATATGGACTAACATTCCATATTTTTATTATGTAAACACTTACATTAGCTCGGTCAGCTACCAAAACCAACTACTGAATATTACTCAAACTTGACTTGCATTTGACTTATAGGGTGTGATACAGACACTATGTGAATATATATATATATAAGTAAATAAAATTCATGGTATACATGAATTGATTCAAGTAGTAAAATATAAAACAATGATATTGGTAAATAATATGTATCACATGATATATAATGATACAGTTTTTTCACTTCATCTCTTTAAGATACTTATGCTACAGAAAATACTAATGTACTCTGATAATTGCATAGAATGAAGATTAACATGATAAAAATCATATTTTAACTGATAAAAATTTTCATATATGAATTGATAACATTATTAATGTTTATGCTGATTGATTCGTTGATTTTTATGCTAAATGTTATATCTGATTCATTAATTCATATACTAACTCATAAATAACTGCAGATAATGGTAAGATATAAGGTAACAGATTGATTATAGGCTACCTGATTTGTTTATACATATGTATATGGATTCATATAATTATGATTAATATATGTGCACTTTAAATAGATTCCTATTGCGTACACGCAAAGATATATTTAGATTCTGATATTTATGATCATTTATATAAGAGATTCCTATTGCGTACACACAAAGATATATTTCGACTCTGTTATTTATGATCAATTATATATAAGAGATTCCTATTGCGTACACCGCAAAAAATATATTTCGATCTGTTATTTATGATCATTTATATATAGGATACATGACCGAGGTTATACTACTTCACATTTAACTAGCTTTCGAACCACTTTTCGTCCATTACACAGTTCCAGACAACCACCTATAGCCAATTGAAACGGCCTTTTTCAATGGTTAAAACAAGGGGAAAATTTGCCTGGGCGGGTCCAACGTTCTATTTTGCGCTCATACTTATTCTCTGCATCCTAAGCTACACGATTCCGTTCGCGATGAAAAAAAAAAATCATCCCCAGCACGAGTCCTTCGCCAGCAAAGTAGAGTTGAATATCCTTCGGGTCGTAATTGTCGGAAGTATGTCCCACCCTTTGTAGTCGATTTCCACAGCCGCCGGAGCGTTCCGCATTAAAACGAGATTAACGACGAGATACGGTGTCGGTCGAAGAAGTCCATGAAATTCCTTTCACATTGTAGGCGGTTGTTACTTGACTGTAGTCGTCCGCTGCGACGAACGATTTTTTGAAGTTGCGATGTGAAATTCTCGTACTGCAGGATACTGTAACCAGGTTCCATTAATCAGCCTGCAAGTGAAATTATACTTGTCACAAGGGCAAAGTAAATTCAGACGACATCCAAATACAGGGGAGGGGAGAGAGCCATTTAGACCAGACTTAACCCACATGAATTCGCTGATATTTCGGAATTCAAAAGAGTCCGCTGTAACAAACTTTTTTATCCATGGCATTACAATGAGTGACTATCCAGGTCTATGATGACTTGTTTAACAAAAAATATCCAATTATAAAAAATAAATAGATATCATTACGAATCTCAAAGAAAATTCGATATTACTGGTAGTAAGTTACTAGACAAAGAAGTGGAAAATGGAGCTATTTGTAAGATTGCCAGGCAACATAAGAGTCAAAGAGAATATTAATCATGATTCTATGTGCCCTAAGACAAAAGTTTCATATTCAATTTTCTCGTGCGCATCCTCTGAGGTTAATTTTTTTTAAAAACTTTATTAATAGGTAGGAGATGCAACGAAAAAAAACCCACTATGTAACTAATTTCTAAATACACTTTGGGTTTTTTCAAGAAAATTGTGACATTTTCCCATGGAATGTTTTACTTGAATTGTAATAGGCTAATGTTGCAAGTAAATATTTCACATATATATCTTGATACTTCTAAATGTCTATGAGGTTCAGAAAAAAAAATTAATTCATTTTGTTGTTATAGAAATTCTATTTGCTTATATTGTTCATTAATTTTAAAATGATTACAAGTCCTGAACTAATTGCATTACACACACGGATAAGAATAGTTATGTGGCCTGTCATGTGACCTATGAACCACAGTGAAGTTCATGAACTAAGCATTCCTTTCTCCAGTCAATCTGCTTTTGCAAGCAGAGATGAAGCCTGTGAAGCAGATTATTGAGGTTAAAAGGAACAAATGCTGATACGGCAATGATGACGTCGCACTGGGCAGGAGATTGCTCTCAGCCAGCTAAGAGTTACGTTACTTGCTGTAAGAGATACGACTTTAGTATTTTCAAATGATATTTTAGTGTTTTAATTCTCCACCCGCATGAGAAGAATAATTCTGAACAAAAAAAAAAAAAACAAAAAAAAAAAAAAAAAAAAAAAAAAACAACAGTACCAAACTTGAACAATATATTAGTTTCATGTTGGCATTATGTTAAATAAATATTCCTTATTCAAACTATATGAAAAGGTTTCCATACAAATTCTATATATATTATTAGCCCTGTATAAGATTCATATAGGATTATTTCATAGATAACAATTTTCACTTCTAGACTTCCTGACTTTAAAATCTCTTTTATTTTATTTTATTTATTTTATTTATTATTAGTTTATTTATTTATTTATTTATTTAATTTTTTTTTTTTTCATTGACTACGAATATAAATCACCGCACCGGGACAGACAATATGTCAGTAGGTTTTTGTATATGTGTTTGAACTTTTAGCTTATTTGTCATTACTAAAGCGTTAAGTTAGAGTTCAAATCTTTACGCATATATATTTAGATATTTAATTAACCTATGGTTACGTTTTGCTTATTGATTTTATCGTGATTCCTTTTTATTATAATTTGTAACCCTTCCGACTTCTTACGGAGTGTATTATATTGACTCACTTGTATCCATATTTATTTTATTTTTTTTTAATATTTATTTATTTATATAATTTTTTTTTATATATTTATTTGATAAATTAATGGTTGGCTTGAATATGTGGAAAAGTGTTTCTAGCGGCGTACCGTATAAGGCTACTTGCGGCATTAATTCTATAGATACAAGATATAACTGATAAAGGTATTTAAAACCGCGAGAACCGCTATAATCCGGTCGGATCCAATATCACGAGTTGTAACTCGTAAGACATTGACATTCTCCATTTAATTATCCGTTATTCTACCAAACCGATTGACTCTGGGTGATCAAATATATTATTGGTTTTCTTAATGGAAAGGAATTCACACAACGTGTTAAGGAGATTATTATTGATTTACACCACCCGAGTCACAGATTATTATGTGTTGAATTCCATATTTACTGATTTAGCACTCATAAATATTCCTAACGCACTCAATTTCGGTGTTTGTTTTTAGTGCTATTAATTCTATATAACGTGTCAAGGAACTATTAACACTAAGAAGTGTTTATTCCCTCTGTCAGACTCGTAATTCCGTTAATAATTCTACGTATATTCTTTCAAGGATTGATTTGGCACAGGATAGGCCCTTAACTGACAGGTGTCTTAGTGTGTCCCTTGTTTTCATGACACGTGTTACAATTAGTTATGTGCTTTTTATATCTGTAAGCATTGTAGGCCAGTAAAATAGTGATTTGGCTTTCTGTGACATAGTAGGAACCCTGGATGACGGAATGCAAACCAGTTTATGACGATTGTATGAAAGAGATTATTCTAATACCTGGCGGGTCCCGTCAGTCATCTGTTGGGTTTCTTCGGGTTTTCCTCGTCACAGACCTACATATAATATTACATTTGATTACATTATTCTGATACACATACTTTAAATATACTTTTGCTTAAGGGTTTCTGCTCGAAGTGTGTATTGTTTTTGCCTAGCCACTGACCCTGTTTCCGTTTCGAAGTGTTTATTGTTTGGGTTATGTCTGTTGACTCTTGCTTTGTTCAGTTTGTAACAGTTCTGCGCTCCAACCCAGATATTCAATGCTCGCGATCTCTTGGTTTAAGGAATTTTCTTGTTTAGATACGGTTTTAACAATAGGCACGGATATTCCTATATTTTTTAGTCTAATTAATGGTTCTTTGCAGTATGGTGCGGGATTTGCGGGATAATGCGTCAGCTATGATATTTGCTTTCCCAGGTAGATATCTTATCTTGGCTCCAATAACCTGAATGATCATTTGTCACCGAGTTCCTTTTGGACTGTGATTAAAGCCTTTGAAAAACTCGGTAAAGGACTCATGTTCAGTAAGGACTTTATCAGGATAGCCATAGATTATGAACTTAAAATGTACTAGTGTTAAAGATACCTAGCCCTTCCTTGCCTATTACTGCATATTTACTTTCAGAGGGCTTTAGTTTACGTGAATAAAAAGCTATAGGGAAGAACTGTTTATCATATTACTGAAGTGTATCCCACTCTTACCCCCTTGGTCTGAGGCGTCTGTTGCAAATAAAAAAAAAAAATTCCTTATTTTAAAATCAGGATTTTTTAAGTTAGGTAAGCTGCATTTTCCGCTTTTAAGATATCGAACGCCTGTTGATGCTTTTCAGACCATAATAAATCTACGCTCTTCTTCGTAAGATCTGTTAAGGGAGCTGTCATGATTGAAGAGTTACATATTTACATACGATTGTAATACCCACTACAGCGCAAAAGTGCTGTATCCCCCTTTTACGTTAATAAGTACCGGAAAGTTATGAATAGCCGACACTTACCATGGACTACTTTTTAAGACCTTGACCAGACACATAAAACCTAGATAAACATGTTTCGTTTTTAAAAAACTCACATTTAGATATTTTACTCTGAGATTATTTGTCTTTGTCTCTGTAGCACTAGCTCTACTTTATGTGAATGTACTTCTAAGGTATTAGAAAGATTACAAGATCATCCATATAGGCATGTATTGGGTATCCCCTAAAAATCTCCAAACACTATATTGTAAATTGGGGTGCAACGTAAGCCGGAGGCATACGTAAAAATTGATAATGTCCCCTGAGTGTGCTGAAAAAAACGGTGTATGAGGTACAATCACTTAGGTAAATGGTATCTGGTAAAAGCATTTAAGTAAGTCCAGTTGGTGAAAAAAAAAAAATTTATTCTAACCTAACAGAGATAAGATGTCGTCGGTACATCGCACTGGAAACTATCGGAAGTCGTTTCCTTGTTTAAGCGACAGTAATCTGCGCAGACACGCCAAGTCCGATCTTTTATGGCATGACATTTGAGGGAAAAATTATATGGGCTTATTTGATTTCCTAATGGCTCCTATTACTAACATTTTTCAACTTCGTCATTTATCTTTATTTTGAAATTTCATTGAGAGTCTACACGAAGGTACGTATATAGCTTTATGTTTGTCCTTAGACCGTGTTTTGTTTTCAATGACATCCGTTTTTCTCCCAGCCAAGATCACTCGCTAGTGGAGAAACTTCCTGGTATTCAGGTAGAAGATAAAAAAAAAAATTCTGCTGAATCACCTCTGCTTTGAATGACTTTACGGATATTACTTTTAGAGATAGATTATCAGAGAGATTCATCCACGACTGGTTGGGCGTGATTAAAAATTAGCAACAATAAAAAATGCGATATTTATAACTTCTGTATCCACGATTTTAAAAAAAAAAAAAAAAAAAAAAAAAAAATGTATACTTTTAGGGCTTTGTTCGCGGAAATCGTTGATAGGTTTCAGAGTGTCGGGAGGATTAAAATTTCATTTCCCACAAAAGTCTTTTTAACACGCACTAAGGCATTCGAGGGTGCATGCTCTCGAGATTTTTGCGCTGCAAAGTACGACTGTGGTTGTGGGAGAATTCTGTTGGGTCATTTGAACAATGTTACGATTTATGAGACAAATGTATAGTTCCTTTATATAAGTTATTATTTGATTAACTGTCTCATGTTTTTTGTTCAAAACGGATTTTAATATGTTTGAAGGGGTTTATAGGATTTTCCTTTGATAAAGACACGCCTTATTTTGCAGGATGTAAGATAATATTTTGTATACCCCTAGATGGATCTTACATTACACTACATACAGATCAATGTGTTTTTTATAACTATAGAGGTATCTGTAAGCGCTCGCTTATCCGGACTTCTCATTAGGGAAGTTCGAACAACAGACGGTGAGTCCGTAAATACAAGATATTACGTGTATTAAAGAAATAAACAAGATATTCTAATTTTTACGGCGCGTACAGTTGGGCTTAATCCACCATTATTTATTATAACTTAATGTATTAAAATTAAAACGAAAACCTGCTCTGATTACTTATACGGTCGTGTGTTTCATAGGAAAAATCCCTTTTTAATTCAAAAAGATATTGGTATGAACCAACATCGCTTTTCCCCACTCTGCTAGAGTCGCTTATTGTGTGGAATTTGCTATGTTTTTGAACACTTCGGCAGTTTTTGACTAACCTTGACCGCTTGACTAGGTGACACAGTCACCGAGTTTGCTTGTTTGATTCTGAACGGGCTACTGTTTCTATTTCTTTTTGTAATAATTAGGATCCTTCTCTTTATTACCATCGGGCAACGTATTGTGTGGTTTTTAGCATTATGTTGCTGTTACGTATAAAGCAATGAATGACGAACTATTAGGAACTGAGCGATTACTAATAAGACAAGTTATCACTACTGCATACAATATTAACTGTTTGTACTTCATTCTTTGCTAAAATTTGAAATAGTGAGGGATCCTGTCAGCGCATTTAGCCTGATGAAAGTTTTTTACAGACATGTTATTCCTTGCAATCCAGCAATATTTTTTAAAGTTGAGTTGAGTCATTGAGGTTCGATATTTTATATAACAAAAAACTCAAGGCTAAAACTGCGATCGGGACTTTGCAAAGGAGCATTTATTGTCATGACCCGAAATAGTGTTACCTCTAATTTATATAGATTTGTACGGCTGTTCCACTTTGTTTTTTGTGTGTTTTCTAATCACTACGGTGCTTAACGACCCTATCCATGCATCTGTATAATACAGACGTCCACTGCGTAAACGCATATTCACTGTTTAATATGATTTGTTACGTAAGGGATTAATAATCACCCAAAATGATAAAATTAACATAGTATATGATTATGATATTTCAGTAGAACTTCTGGAAACAGACACTCAAAGATAAAAAACTCGCAGTAGCGAAATCTCAATGATGTAGATAATTTCTGTAAAAAAAGTAAGATTAAGAATGTCTCGTAACTTCAGCCACAGGAATAACGAAATTCGACCTGCAAAGGAAACACTCAAAGTTACTCCAAATGAATAAAAAATTGTACTTAGCTTGCTTTTGTGGAAGTCTATGGTTTGTTCCGATAACGAACACAGGCGGCCTTGGTCCTCCTTCTCTATTTAGCGGACGACCTGGTTTGGCTTCAGTTTGCCCCCGTGCGCGTTGTTTCGATGATTCGAGCCCTTGAAAATCCGATGCTGCAGACGCGTTCGGTTTGTTCTTGCAGTGCCGGAAACGCTCACTAACGATGTTTTCTTGAATGATTCTAATGAGAGACGAAGCTTCCGTTGCCGTAAGAAAGGACACGTCGGTTTTGTTTCTTGAAGTTATTCACTAAACGATGATACTAAGTTGCTTGACGAATCTTGTTGTTTTCTGAAGTCGCTCACTACGATGATACTAGGTTGCTTGACGAATCTGCTGCTTCCGTCGTCGTTGACTTCATGATTTATTATTCTGTTTTTTCTTCGTAGGACGTTGTAGAGTTCTTCTGGTCCGTTGGCCACCAAATATAGGGCTGTGCCTTGTATGATAAGGCGCCCTATGAGGTAATGTTAGACTAGCGATAATCTATACGCTAAGTCGGTTGGTATTGCACTTCCATCTTCATGGAGTGTCTGGGGTTTTGTAGATCACTTACGAAGTCGGTATTATCTTTACGACGATGTGTTAAACTCATGGTTCGGTGAGGTTCTTGTAGAAAACACTAAGTATAAAAATAGATATAATTTCTGAAGTTTTACATGATGAAGATCAGGTATGATCGTACAAGTCTTCTATGACGATAGCTTGATCGCTTCTGCCAATGATGATGGCTAATCCTATTCCTCTACATGATAAAGCTTAGGTAAAGAGGTACAGGTCTTCTAATGACGATAGCTAACTCTGTTCTGCCTGTCTACCATCTCCGTTACAAGTTATGAATGAAGGCCAGACAAGTAGTTCGAACATATTGAAACCACACATACAATGACATAGTTTCATACGAACACACAATCAAATGAGACACGCTACAGATCACGTATGGCCGTTTGAATAATAGGTCGGGGTAGTTGTCTCAAGCAGGGAGCTTGACTAATGTTTATAACAATTGAATGGACTACAGGTGACGGCATGTTATCTTAGCTTACATACTTATTGTATACGTCATCTTTAGCGTCTCTAGTCGATCACATTCCTGCAAGCAATCTGGTTGACCTCTTAGTTTTATTCTTTTATATATATGGACTAAACATTCCATATTTTATTATGTAAACACTTACATATATAGGTATCTAAAACTCAGTTCACTGGGAGTAAATACAATGAGACATGTCCAGGTTCATTTGTATACATGGAAGATGAAGAGCTTTATCTTCATCTGTTCAAGCAACAAACTACACCAGCCACAAGCAAAGGGTATGGAAAGAGGAGTATACGCTACTGAGCAGTAGATTTATATGTTGTATGGAACATAAAAATAAGTGCTATAACAAGTTAGATTGCTGTATTCACCTGCATCAAGCCAGTTCCAGTGTATGACTGTGTCTAATATTTGAGACCCACCCATAGGAATGAAGAATGTAAAAAAAGGGAAAGAAAGAGATCAATCATCTCACTCGCTCTCTCTTCCACACAATCATCTTTGGCATGATATGAACTGCCCTGCCATGGCACTGGATGAGCTCCACAAACTTGTTGGGCAGCCACCACCAGACCCACCAAGGAGAAAAGTATCTAAGGACCTGCAAGCAAAATCCCTTTAGGTAAAAGGAAAGTGGTAGTGGTCTGCCGAAGCCAAGCGCCAGCATTCAAAATCTTATGAACAATTAAGTTCTTCTTAAAGGACAGAGAGGAACTTATTCCTCTAATTTCATGTGCTCTTGCATGCACAGTATTTGTGACAGAACTTGAAAGTGACGAGTAGGCTTGTCTAATCACCTCATGAAGCCAAAATATGGCATTCTTGGACACTCCCTTCTTGGCTTGGTCTGTGCTAACAAATGTCTACATCATCTAGGTCTTAAGTGGCGAGTCTTCTTTTTTTTTTATATATATATATAGATAGCAACGCAGTGCTCTAATTGGACACAGCAATAACTCTTGAGATCATTGTCAACAAACTCCTTCAGGAAGGATGGAAAACAAAGCAAATCTGGTCATTGTGAACCGAAGGATTTTGAGTGTTAGCCACAAATCCGGGACATACTGAAGCTATGGACCTCAAACCCATGTGTTTTAAGTCATAAATAATCTATGCCATGAAGCTCTCCAACTCTCTTTGAGGAAGCCAAGGCCAGGAGGAAAACTTTTTTCAAAGTCAGTTCCTGTCTGACGATCAACATAGTGGTTCAAAGCTCTTGAACAACGTAGGTATCTCCCAGGATGAAGTGATGTCCACGCCTTTTAGATGTAGAACTAAACCCAAGGCAGGCCGATAGCCTTTGATAGCAGGACACAGAGATGCTTCTCAGCTCCAAGGAAAATCAGGAAAATCCACTATCTGCTGAATAGAAGTTATGAGTGGAGAGAACCCCGTCAACAACACCAATCACAGTAGATGCAAAGATCTAGGTAGCCAGACATCTGAGTCGCTGCGCTGCAAGAAAAGCCTCTTGCTTTTAAGAGATACTGGACCAGTTCTCCAGCCATGAAGAGGATGGGGACCCTACCTATTGGTGGTACCTCTCCAAATGAGGTTGGCGGAGAAAGTTGTGCCAAGGAGGAATTTCTCTCGGAACCACTGACAGAAGAGAGGTCTGGGAACCAATTCTTGCCACAAAGGGGCTACCAGGGTCATCCTGATTCCTGGAACCCATCACTCTGTTCAGGAATGACGGATTAGGCAGATCGGAGGGAAGGCGTGCACTCCTAGATCCTCTCAGGGATAATGAAGGGACTTCTCCACTACAGCAAACAGATCTGGGTCCACTGAACAGTAAACCTCTAGCTTCCTGTTGAAGGACGTTGCAAAGAGGTCTAACATGGGTCTTCCCCATAGGAGAAATAGCTTGTCAGCCACCACACTGATGTAACTCAACTGAACAAGTGAAGTTGGTAAGACACCAGCCACCCCCCCTTGTTCCCATATGCTACCTCCATGGTATTGTCTGACATCAAAACAATGCCCAAAGCTCTTCGAGATGAGCACCCCAACATTTGGAAGAGGCGTCCAAGAACAGGAGTAGATCCGGAGGGGGCGAATGAAGAGGGAGTCCCATTGTCAAGTTCTGGTCATCCACCACCACAGAAGGTGGCTTCTTATCTCTGCTGACAGAGGGACCTAAAGCTGAGGGGAATCTCCTGCCAGGGACCAACACTCTTAAGTTTCATTCTCCACTGCAGGAAACGAATGTGAAGACAACCATGAGGAACCAACTTCTGAGAGAAGACAACTGGTGAGCTGGTTACTCTCCCCCCTCAAAAAGAAGGAGCGAGTGACAGTCCTGAATTTCTGTAACCTCTGGTCTGATGGAAAAACTCAATAATGCTGTATCTATCACCATTCCCAGGTACAGAATCCTCTAGCTAGGAAGTAGATTGGAAGATGAGGAATATAAGACAGTCAATACTATCAATCTGAAAGAGTCAAATCCATGAATCTGTATGTAACATACCTCAATTAAAAATTAGTGGTGGGGTTGAACACCTCTATGTTCCTGCTATAAATCTGAGGTTATGACTTGGGAGGTGGAGAGGGACCCAGCTCTCGTAACCCTTGGCCTTAACCTGAGAAGCCTGATCTGAATCATGCCTTAAAGAAACTCTGCCATCATAACAATCATCATTCCCCCTAAAGTTGAGTGAGGTAAAGTCTCTGAAATATCACAATTTGTTGAAATTTGTATTTTTCCTAACTATACAAATCCTGAGGTTCCTTTAACAAATAGGAATATACTTTCGGCGTAGCTGGAATTATTCGGCCGTTGAATCTTGAACAAGGTGGTTTAGGCAGTAGTAACTACCATGGGGCAGGCTAGCCTGCCCGGATGTAAACACTCCACTTTGCCTTTTGGCCGCAGGTTTCAGATTGAAGGGTGGCATGAGGTGGGCATATTTGTTAAAGGACCTCAGGTTTGAATGGTTAGGGAAAAATACAATTTTCAACAAATTGTTATCTGTTCTGATACGTAATACAAACCTTTCGGTCCTTTAACAATAGGAAGACTCACTGGTTGGTGGAGGAATCTTAGTGAGCCTCTAGAACTGACTGGAGTTCTTCGCACCTAGCCTACTCCTCCTGGTCGTAAGAGCGAGGAGGAGTGCCTACTGCCTCTGACAACTTGATCGGAGTATAGGAGCTGCGTGCTCAAGAGTCAGACTTCTGGACCTTTTCGAAATGAGTGAGGGATCGTGACTTCATCCGAAAGGGATGTAAGAATATTGGTCTCGGAGACATTAATGCAAAGTTCTGGGGAGGGTTTGCATTATTGTCAGTCTCCTTCCTCCCCTTGCTAGAGGAAGGAGCGGGATTGCTTCTATGATTCTGATAAGAAACATAAAAAGGATGCTTATGTATAGGCTTACCACATCAATCATCCGACCACCCAGTGTGAGTTCGAGTCCTATCCTCAACCCGAAGGATGAGGAATGGAGAGATGAGGCTTGGAAGGGGGAGAGCTAGTCACTCTCGCTATCCTACCTCTACACCAGCACCATGGACGAGATGCAACTTGTCCTGTCAAGGAGCTGGGTAAGCAAACACATCTTGCAAGCATCCACACTGTCCAGGGAAATGAGGTTTCCAAGGACCTGTGGGCAGTCCCGGAGGGAAAGAAGGATATGGTCGCGATGACCTATCCATCTTCCTGTCCGACATATTCTTCGGAGTAGATGTCCAGTACCCATACTGGTCTATTTGTCTGCAGCGAAGTGTCTCGCGGTCTTGTATCCCACTGCAGGGAAGTGTCTCGTGGTCTCGTACCCCACTGCGGCGAAGTCTCTTAGTCTCCGCAGTGGATAAAGACACCGACACTCCATGGTGGGTGTCGATGGTTATGGGTACCGGAACACGCTAGTAGGACGAAGTAATAACTGATCTGGAACTACCGATACAAAGTCCACAGTGTAGCTCGTGACGGTCTTGGAAGCTTCGACTGACTGCGTTCGGTTGTGTGAGGCGAGCTGTCCAAGCATCCGAGGCATAGTCACATGACCCTCGCCTTTTGAAGGGTTATGCTGAGAGACCGTACAAGTCGTCTATCTGTTGCCAGATAGATGATGATTCTCTCAAGGCATGTGCCCAACAGGAGAAAGTTAATTGCCTTCTAGAAACCGAGGTCCTGATGGCAAGACAGGAGTTCTCATAGTAGTTGAATCTCAACTAAGGAGAAACAACACTATGTGCCGTTGAAGACGAAGGTGATAGGTGAATGCCGACCTACGTCTTCACAGCTGATTCGAGAGAAGTAACTCAAGATTCTGAATGTAGAAAAGTCCCGCCGATGACACCAACCCGCGAAGACAGCTTAATCCCTGTGATTTACAAAGGACTGAAAACGCTATACCGCTAATTCATTGCTGTTCGGTGAGAAGTCGGAGTTGCAATGAAAGCGGAGCACTTTTCAGTAATGAAAACGCAGGGATTGTACTGCCTGAAGAACTGCTTCTCATGGGCTGAATCATCATCTTCTTCCCAGCTTTATCCAGGGAGGACATCTATATACTTGGAAGTAGAGCTGGCAGGGTGGGGAACAGGTGATGTCTTCTGTTATACATCTACAATTTGGGGTGAACAATGAACAATTGCACACCTACGAATACGAGATATATTTAGAAGACAAACTCAGATTCTGAAGAAATCATTCCGCATTATCGCAGCAGCAGGTGCGATGCAGCGGGAGACAAGGCTACAGACTTCTGTTACCGTGTGGTAAACACAAAGATGATAGAGTGTCTATTGAGATATCTGAAAATTCTCGCAATGTCCAAGGCGATGTAGTAGAGATGGTCATTCACTTATGAGAGAATTCCAGCCAACCAGAGACCTAAGTCTGTGATTGCCGGGCAGAGATTCAGTTCGGTAATCTCATTGCAGAGGAGTAAGACATAATCCGACCGTGGTATCTCGGAGAGCCAGCTAGTACTAGGCTGCGGCAGGCAGTCGCCCATACACCGCTACCTCTCGCTCACTCGTCATCCTGAGTTGCCAGGTAACCATTCCAAGAAGGAATGCGTTCGGCTAGAACCATCGAGTGCAAAAAAATACGCTCGAGCATTTGCATTTAATTGAAACGGATTTCGGTGAATGCAAACACTCAGGTGTTGTTATTGTTGTAACAATGACTTAAGTATCTCAAAATCAAAGCTGGTAACTCTTGGGAGGTTTGCAGGGCAGTCCCGAGTTGCCGTTCAATTAACCCTTAAACGCTGAGCCGGTATTTCCGAAAGTGTTTCCCGTATGCCGGCGGCGTTCGCGAATGAGCGCCGAAGCGGGAATTTTTTTTTTTTTTAAATCACAGCACGCTTAATTTTCAAGATTAAGGGTTCATTTTTGGCTCCTTTTCTTATCATTGCCTGAAGTTTAGTATGCAACCATCAGAAATGAAAAAAATATCATTATCATATATAAATAGTGGAGTATATGACAGCGCAAAAAATTTTTTTATATATAATTGTATACAAATTGCGCTGTGCGCAAAACGGTTGAAGCTAATGAGTTAATTATTTTTTTTTGTATTGTACACTAAATTGCGATGATTTTGGTATATAACAAATTGTAAAATGATCAAAGCAACACAGAGAAAATATTATCACAATATGATGCATGAATTCGTAACGAGCGGACGTGAAAAAAAAAAAAGTTTTCAAAAATTCACCATAAATCGAAATATTGTGCTAGAGACTTCCCGTTTGTTGCAAAATGAAGGTAATTGTTT
The DNA here is from genome assembly GCF_015104395.2 of Macrobrachium nipponense. Lineage (NCBI taxonomy): Eukaryota > Metazoa > Arthropoda > Malacostraca > Decapoda > Palaemonidae > Macrobrachium > Macrobrachium nipponense. The sequence goes on from NC_087207.1 coordinate 91,507,881, forward strand.
GAATATTACTAGACTGTAAGTGTTGTAGCTTACAATTGCAGTTTTCAACCATTTCGGTCGAGTTAAAGTTGACAGAAGGTCGAATTTTTTCTATTTATCATTATTTATATGAAAATATTTCAAAACTGATAAAAGCTACAATCATGGGTTGTTTTTTGTTGTATTCTACATGAAATTGTGCACATTTTCTTATATAAAACTTTATGTAACGGCTAATTTAAAATGGTGCAAACATTACGACAATCGGACGAAAAAATATCTGATTTTTTTGGAAGAGTTACCGTGCGGACGTAAGGAAAAATTTCTTTTCATAAATTCACCATAAATCGAAATATTGTGCTAGACTTCCAATTTGTTGCAAAATAAAGTAAATGATTGAATATTACTAGAATGTAATAGTTTTAGCTTACAATTGCGTTTTTTTACCATCTCAGTCGCATCAAAGTTGACCGAAGATGGAAATTTTGGCACTTATCGTTATATAAAAATATTTCAAAACTAACAAAAGCTACAATTTTGTTGCATTCTACATGAAATTGCACACATTTTCGTATATAAAACTTTATGTAACGGCTACTTTAAAATGGTGCAAACATTACGACAATCGGACGAAAAAATTTATGATTTTTTTCGGAAGAGTTACTGCGCGGACGTAAGGAAAATGTTTTTTTTCATAAATTCACCATAAATAGAAATACTGTGCTAGAGACTTCTAATTTGTTGCAAAATAAAGGTAAATGATTGAATATTACTAGAATGTAAGTTTTAGCTTACAATTGCATTCTTTGACCATTTCGGTTGAGTCAAAGTTGACCGAAGGTTGATATTTTGGCACATCGTTATTTATGAAAATATTTCAAAACTGATAAAAGCTACAACCATGGGTTGTCTTTTGTTGTATTCTACATGAAATTGTGCACATTTTCATAAATAAAACTTTATTTAACGGCTAATATAAAACTGTGCAAACATTACGACAATCGGACAAAAAAATTTATGATTTTTTCAGCAGTTACCGCACGGACGTAGGAAATTTTTTTTTCTAAAATTCACCATAAATCAAAATATTGTGCTAGAGACTTCCAATTTATTGCAAAATGAAGGTGAATGATTGCGTATTACTAAAATGTGAGAGTCACCTGGGTGACTCCCACCAGTCTTCCGCTCCGTGCCTGGATCCTGGTGCCGAGCAAACTCGGTTGCTTGGGTCTTGGCTGCACGGTCACCAGCAGGTGACCGTACACTCGATACCTCTCGTGAACGAGAGGCCAAGACGGTACCTGGCGTCGAGGCAGAACCTCTGGCGGCAGGAGAGGAGGTACTGGTGTTAGCTGGTACCCCTCCGGTCCCCGTCATCTTCTTCCAAAGGAACAGGAGGACCAGCGGAAGCCCCAACTGTCCCATCCGTGGGACAGACCCTTAGAGGTCTCTGAGTGAGACTTCTTAGGGGGGGGGAGGAGGCTACCTTGTTCTTCTTCGGCTGGGGGGCCTCGGAAGTCGAAGGGGAAGAGGCGGCAGAAGACGACTGCGACACCTTCCTCTTCTTCCTGGACTTCCTCTTCGCCAGTTCCTCAGGACAACTGACAGGTCCTCCACCCAGGACAGAGTTGGGGCAGTTGCCAAAGCAACACGGCCCAACTGCACCTGTCCGGAGAGACCTGCAGGAGTAGCAGTGGAGAGAACGCTTCCTCGAGGAGGGCTACGAAACTCTTACCTGGCAGATGAAGCGTCTGCCACCCCCGAGACTGTGCGCGTCGTCTGGGTGGGGCTGTCTCTGAAAGAAAAGGATTAATTAAAGAGGGCTGGATGGCCCGCCTCCACCAGTCTCTGTGTGCATGGACCCGTGGGAACATCACGTCAACCCTGGGCACCGGACGATCGCTGCGAGAGTGACTGCCGGTCTGGCGAGTCACCCAAGCGACTCCTACCATCTTCCGCTCCGTGCCTGGGTCCTGACACATTGAGCGAACTCTGTAGTCTGGACCCTGGGTGCACGGTCAGCCGAAACGGTTCCCGGTCTGGAGGTGGAACCTTCAGAACCGGGAGAGGAGTTACCAGCGGTGGCCGGTACCTCCATGGTCCCCGTATGCTTCCTCCCCAAAGAAGGAGAGACGGGACCCGTTCCCGAAGGAACGGGAGGACCAGCGGAAGACCCAACTGTCTCACCGGAGCAAGACAGACCCTTAGAAGTCACATGACGAGACTTCTTAGGGGAGGAGACCACCTTCTCTTTTACGGCAAAGCCATAACAGTTGAAAGGGGGGAGGCATGAAGAAATGATGATCTCAAAGAGGAGGATGACAACACTTGACGAACTCTTCTACCATCAGGAGTAGATAACCTCACAGGGCAGCGCGACAGCTTCGTCCAGTGACATAACTCCTGGGTAGTAGTGGTAATGAAAATGATTATCAGCAGGGGATCAGTACACACACTCAAGGATCGGTACGCAACATGCTAAGAGTCATAGGTACAATTCCAAGGTTAAGATCACCAATACGAAGAGCATCCAACCAATACTGCTGAAAACACAATCACCACTAGTCTGTAAAATAAGGAAAATAATATTAAAGTATTGAGGATACTCCTCACACATCCAAGGGCACTGCCCTCCGAAGTGAGAGGAGATCCCCCAACATCAGCACCGCACGCCCATCCTTCTACCTGATTATATATTGTATAATTGTTATGGGTATAGATAAGTGATTATATATTGTATAATTGTTATGGGTATTTTATGCATTGTTGAAATATGACAATTTGTCTAAAATTGCATTTTTCCTAACTATACAAACCTGAGGTCCTTTTACAATAGGAAGATACTAGCGGCAGCTGGATAGGTCGTAAGCTTTCGAACAAGGGGTTCGGTAGTTAGCTGCTTGTCCGACAGGCGCGCGCGCGCGACTGGGAGGTAAACAAATCACTTTGCTTTGGCCCAAGCAAAAAACTGCAGAGTGAGGGGTGGCATGAGGTGGGGCTATGTGTAAAAGGACCTCAGGTTTGTATAGTTAGGAAAAATGCAATTTTAGACAAATTGTCATTTGTTCCGACACGGCATACAAACCTTCGGTCCAATTTTACAATAGGAAGACTCACTTCTTGGTGGGTGGAATCTGAGTCTTTTGTGAACAGACTGGTGTTCGCCCTACCTTGGAAGCTTCCCTGGTCGTAAGAGCGAGGGAGGGATCCAAGCCTCTGTCCGATTGATCGGGGTGTGCACCGCAGGATCAATGGTCAGACCTCTGGGCCGAGTACTAAGAGAGGGGCATGCGCATCTCTTAGTACCAGCAATGCAAGAACTTGTTTCCTGTACAGGAGCAAATATAAAGTCATGGGTTTGACTCTTGTAGGCATCCACTTCCCCCCCTTGTAGAAGGAAGTAGGTTGGATATTCTGCTCCTATCCCTAGTGAAAGGGATAGGATGGTGGGGCTCTGTCATATAGCTTCACCATGCATCTCGATTCCTTCATCCAGGCGTAGTGACGACCATGGCCCTCTGCCCACAGGTTAGAGGGGAAGGAAAAGATGGGAAGAAGAGAGCCAGTCCTCACTCACTCACACATCATCCACACAGTCACACCAGGACTCGATGCTGTTCAGCCTGCGAGGGTCTGGGTTAGCACACAAAACTTGTTGAGCAGCCACCACGGGTCCCAAGGAAAAGGTATCCAAGGACCTGTGGGCAATATCCCGAAGGTAGAAGGACGTAAAGGTAGTCTGGTTAGACCAGACCCCTGCCTTCAGGACCTGCGCCACGGAGAAGTTCTTGCGAAACGCCAACGAGGGGCCATACTTCTGACTTCGTGAGCTCTCGGACGGGACGTACGGATGTCGTCACTACCATCAGCCTCATACGCCCTCCTGATGACCTCACGCAGCCAGAATAAAGAGTGTTCTTGGATACTTCTTTCTTGGTGACCCCGGTGCTAACGAAGAGGCGTCGACACTCAGGCCTGAGGTGTCGAGTTCTCTTCAGATAGCGCCGTAGCGCCCTCACAGGACAAAGCAGCATCTCATCCGCATCATTATCGGTGAAGTCCAATAGGGAGGGAATCGTGAATGACTCGAACCTGTCATCAGGGACTGACGGTTTCTGAGTCTTCGCAACGAAGTTCGGGACGAAATCGAGCGTCACGGATCCCCATCCCCTGGAGTGTCGTACATCATAGGAAAGACCATGAAGTTCCCCTACTCTCTTCGCCGATGCCAGGGCCAGCAAGAAGAGGGTCTTGAGGGTCAGATCCCTGTCTGCGACTCTCGGAGTGGCTCGAACGGTGTTCGAGTCAGACTCCTAAGGACGAGAGTCACGTCCCACGCAGGGGGCCTGAGTTCTGGGTGGGCAAGACCTCTCGAAGCTCCTCATCATCAAACGGAGATCTCCGAACGAGTTCGAGATGTCCAACCCCCTCAGTTTCAGGACGAGCGCCAAGGCGGCTCTGTATCCTTTTCACTGTGGGGACTGATAGGAGCTTCTCTCGGCGAAGAAAAACGAGGAAATCCGCTACCTGCTGAAGAGTGGCTCTGAGAGGAGATAGACCCCGTCTACGACACCAACCACAGAAGACGGCCCACTCCCCTGGTACACAAGCTGCAGAGGACTGACGGACGTACCCAGCCATCTCTGTTGCTGCGCTACGAGAAAAGCCTCTCGTTCGCAAGAGATGGTGGATAACAGCCAGCCGTGAAGACGTAGGGACTGGACTGCTCGGTGGTACCGCTCGACGTGTGGCTGGGCGAGAAGGTTGTGCCAAGGGGGAATCTCTCTCGGTTCTCTGCGAGAAGAGCAGCAGGTCCGGATACCAAATGGCCTGTGGCCATTTTGGGAGCCCACCAGGATCATCCTGAGATTCGGGGTGACACGCGCTCGACTGATCACCTTGCGAATCAGGCTGAACGGGGGAAAGGCATGACGAAGAGGTTGTCCCACGGGTGTTGAAGAGCGTCCTCTGCAGCTGCCCATGGGTCCCTCCGGCACGGCCGAGAAGAACACCTGGAGCTTCCTGTTGTGCCGGGTGGCGAACAGATTCCACGACTGGTCGCCCCCACAGGTCGAAGAGCCTTTCCGCCACGTCCTGGTGTAGAGACCATTCGGTCCCTATCACCTGATCCCGACGGCTGAGCGTGTCTGCTACTACATTCCTCTGTTCCCTGGAATGTAGCGTGCCGACAGCTCTATTGAGTGTGCCTGAGCCCACTCGTGCACCTGCCGTGTCAACTGGTACAACGGGAGAGACACTAGGCCCCCCTGTTTGTTGACGTAAGCCACCACCGTGGTGTTGTCGCACATCAACACCACTGAGTGTCCCATCAAGCGGTCCTGAAACTCTTGGAGAGCGAGGAACGCTGCTTGAGTTCCAGTACATTGATGTGAAGGTGCTTGTCGTTCTCGTCCCACACTCCTGAAGTCAGCACTCCTCCAGGTGTGCCCCATCCCCTCGGTCGATGCTCTGAGAACAGCTGCATGTCCGGGGGGGGAGTTGCGCAGAGGCACTCCTCTTAGGCATTCCTGTCGTCGAGCCACCAGGCTAGGTCCTGCCTCACCTCCTGTGGTCAGTGACACTGGAAAGCTTGGGGGATCCGTCGCCTGTGACCAACTCTCCTTTAGTCCTAACATTGAAGAGACGCAGGTGAAGACGCCCGTGAGGGACTAACTTCTCGAGTGACGACAGGTGTCCGATCCACGACTTGCCATCGCTGAGCTACCTGTTACCGCCGAGACAGGAACTGGTTTTGGCTGGCCCTCTCTGAAATCTGCTGATACCGCTGAAGTCCGCGGGGAAGACTCGCCCTGCTACCGTGTCGATCAGCATACCCAGGTACTTCATCCTCTGCTTGGGCTCGAGATCGGACTTCTCGAAGTTCACAACGATCCCCAGATCGCGACAGAACTCGAGCAGCCGATCCCTGTCCTGTAGCAAACTGCGAGCGGGAGCTCGCCAGGACTAACCAATCGTCGAGATACCTCATCAGACGTATCCCGTGCGAATGGGCCCAAGCAGGGCACCAGAGTGAACACTCGCGTGAAACACCTGTGGGGCGGCGGTTGAGAGACCGAAGCACAGTGCCCTGAACTGGTACACCGTCCCGTCGAGGATGAAGCTGGAGGTACTTTCTGGAGGACTGATGAATGGGTATTTGAAAATACGCATCCTTCAAGTCCACTGAAAGCATGAAATCGTTCTCCCTGGATGGAGTCGAGCAACTGAGCGTCTGCCGTCTCCATCGTGAACCGGGTCTGGCGAACAAACCGGTTCAGGGGAGAGAGATCTATCACCGGGCGCCAGCCTCCCGTTAGACTTTTCCACCAGGAAGAGTCGACTGTAAAAGCCCCAGGTGACTGATCCGTGACGATCTCACAGCCTCTCTTGCTCAGCATGGTCTTGATCTCCTGTCTGAGTGCTACGTCCTTCGGTGACCCCGGGGACGTACGACTGCTGTTGGACCGGGTTGAGGTGAGGGGTGGCCGAGATTCGAAGGGTAATAGATATCCCTCCCGAAGGACATCTACAATCCAGGTCTCGGCGCCGTAGCGCTGCCAAGTTGCCCAAATGGCCTGGGCCAGGCACCCCCCCACTTCCGGCAGCAGGTGAGGGGGAACGCCGTCCTAGCGTTTCCCCTTTATCTTCGACTTCTTCCCAGAGCCTCCACGGGATGAGGAGGGCTGGGAGGAGGGCTGGTTACGGCCCCCCTTGCCAGAAGTTGAAGAAGACAGAGTCACTTCCTCGGGGCTTCGACGCAGCAACCGTCTTAGCAGCCGAGGAAGCGCTAGCCGAGCTCTTAGACTTGGCCGCAGTCCGAGGCTGCCCAGAAGCCTTCGAGACTGCCTGGTGAACCAGACGGTCACTGTCTTCAGTGCGCCGTCTGTCCACCGCAGCGTCCACCATCTCTCCTGGGAAGAGAGACGTGGAACTCCGTAGAGGTCCGTTTCGAAGCCCCAACGCCGCCTCACGCCCGGCCGCCCTGGCCCGAAACCCCGAAGTAAGGACAGCGTCCCTTCGTCGGAGAACCAGGTTGGCCCACAGGTTCACCGTCTGGTGGCAAGGAAGGAGATGGCTCTTCCCCCAGACTGGCAAGTCTCCTGAAGGCCGAGTCCTCTTCGGGAAGAAATTCCCCCGGAGTTGGCTGCGACCTTAGATACTGTGAGGGACCACAGATCTAGCCAGGAGACGGCCTGGAAAAGCTGCCATGGCGGTAGATTCCAGGCCGAGTGCCTCTTGCTGCGAGAACCACAGGTTCTCGGACAGGAGCTGTTGCAGAGACACACCCGGAGTCAGCCTAGCTAACTCCGGGTTCACCTGTTTGGGCGGCATCGGGTCTTCAGATGGCACGTAAAACCGCCGCTGTCGTAGCAGAGGAGGTGGAAGCAGCTTGCTCGACCTGCCAGACTTGAGCGAACCGTCTTGTCCGGAGACAAGCGATTCAACCTGGTCTAGCCACTGAGTCCGCAAGCTCCGGAACGCGGCAAACCCACCGTCGGTCTGGGTTCCCTCTTCTTGGGCCCCAGAACGACTCGAGCCGGAGTGGGCTCGGATGGTGGGAGCGGCGATCCTTCCCCCGAGGTCGTTGTGCTGACGAATCAGCGCAATAACCTCGGCAAAGTTCCTCTGGATCTCGGGGGGTGTGAAATAGCCATCCTGTGGAGTCCGGAACCGTCCAGTCCCTCGAACAGGAGTACCTCCCGAGACCCTCCTCCCTCAAGGAGAGGAGCAAGCGACAGCCCCCTCTAGGTCTCCTCCAACCACCTGTGCGTACGACCTGGCTGGTCCGAGAACCGAGCCTGGTGACGTACGACGACGTGGCGGGATCCTGAGGGGCGCACCCCCTCACGATCACTCCTCAATACCTCGCCCCGCCCGGGTACCCGTGTAACCGAGGAGGTTGAAGGTATGGGAGAGGCAGACCTGAACGCTCTCTCCTCGCTCACTGGGCAGAACCAGCGGGCTTGGAGGACTGCAGGCGATCGCCAACCCGCGGTGGCGATCGAGCTGCAGACCTAGTCGAGCCGTCTCGCTGTGGAGAACGGCTGGACCGAGAACAGCGGCCTCCCGGTCTCGTGTGTGCAGAGGAGCTGGTGCTGGTCGCCGTACCCGATCGCTCTCTGTGAGAGCGACGGTCAGGCGACCGGCGAGCTCCACTGTCACGGTGAGACCGGTGCATATCCTCACGGTTGCGTCAGTTCGCTGGTACCAGCCGTGGCTGGTGCCGGCGAACGGGGGGGAACAATCCTTCCAGCCCCCCTCAGCCCCGTGGTCCGGGTCGTGGGACCGTTCCCGACCGCACCCCCGGGTAGCCAGCCGCTCGCCGTTAGTTGTGAGAGCGAGAGCTGGTCTGGTGAGAGTCGCGTGAGCGGCTGTCACCAGTCTTCCGCTCCGTGCCGTGAACCTGACGCTGAGCGGACTCAGAGGTCTGGTTCCTGGCTGCACGGTCGCTGGTAGGCGACCGTACACTCGGTACACCTCTCGCGAACGAGCGGCCGAGACGGATCCTGCTGCCGTGGCCGAACCCACTAACAGCAGGTGAGGAAGTGCCGGTGTTAGCCGGCACCCCTCTGGCCCCCGTAGTCTTCTTCCTTGCGGAGGGAGAAGAGACGGGTCCTGCTCCCGAAAGGAGCAGGGCGACCAGCGGAAGAACCCCCCGTCTCACCAGACGAGACGGGCCCTTAGAAGCTCCCGAAGGAGACTTCTTAGGGGGGGGGGAGGCGACCATTCTTCTTCTTAGGCAGGGGAGCCTTAGAAGAAGAAGGGAAGAGGCGGCAGACGACGACGACGAAGAAGACGATGAAAGACGACGACGACACCTTCCTCCTCTTCCTCTTCTTCTTCGTCAACCTCCTCAGGACCGACGTCAGGTCTGTCATCCAGGACGGAGCCGGGGCTGCTGTTGCCGAAGCAACAGGGCCCGGACGTACCTGTCCGAACAGACCAGCATCGGGAGCAGCGGCGCCAGGAACAGGGACAACATCAGCAGTGCGAGCATCACAGGAACGGCAGTCGAGACGGCAGGAGCAGGAACAGGAACAGCGGCGGTGGTCACGGCAGGTACGGCAGGCTTGTGTGGACGGTACAGATGGTCTAACCAGCGGCACAGACATCATCGGCACCGGTGGGAGGTCCAGGGGCGAGCTCTTCGGGCACATGAAGTCCGGTCGTGGCAACACGGCAAACCCAGGTGGCGGCATCACACTCCCCCGAGTTACGGCGACTGGCCCCTGCACCGAGTTGTGGGTGTCACAGAGACCGCGTGCTGGGTGTACACCAGGTGAGGAGGTGACGCGTAGCCAGGTGTTGTCAGGGTCGTGGTGGTGGTTGTGACCGTAGCGTGCGTAACCGCCACGGAGCCAGCGAGATGATAGAGCAGCCCCTGGACACTCGGCACGCCCTGCAGTCCCAACGACGCCCACACCTGTCCGAGGTCATCCTTCACGGCAACCGCACCTGAGGAGGCAAAAGTCGGGTGATTAGGAGGATCCTCTATTCGCTCGCGCGAAGACGAGCGGATAGAGGACCCAGAGTACAACTCTACGTGGGGTATCTAGCGCCCTCCTCCACACTCGCACATCGGCAGAGAGGAGAAGGACCTAGACACCGCCCCGAAGGGTGGGGAAGGCGCGAGACGTGGAAGTTGAGCGGGCGGCAGGAAAGAAGACGAAGTGTCCGTCACCAAAGGAGTCGCGGGGAGAGGCTTTCCGACGACTCCTTTGCAGGCCTTCGCTTCTTCCTGCCCTCATACAATGTCCACTGCGCCTCCGACCAGTTCATACAAACATCACAGGGTGGGCTCGGCCCAGGGTGCATTCGCGCCCCCGGCACCGAGCACAAAAAAACATGAGGGTCTATCTCGGGGAAAGATCTGAATTTCCACATTTGCGCCTTCGGTACCCGGGCAAAGTCTCCTTGGGGTAGCGAGGCGCGGAGATTCCAGTCATTAATGATATTCAGCGTAATTAATATGAAAAGAGAGAATACGTACTTACAATCTTTCATACACAATTACAAAACAAACAAGAAAGCAAACGACGAGCAGCGGGCAGAGAGCGAACACACACGTCCATCCACTGTGAGGCCGAAAGCAAAAGTGATTTGTTTACCTCCCAGTCGCGCGCGCGCGCCTGTCGGACAAGCAGTTAACTACCGAACCCCTTGTTCGAAAGCTTACGACCTATCCAGCTGCCGTAGTATCTTCCTATTGTAAAAGGACCCGAAGGTTTGTATGCCGTGTCGGAACAAATAAATGGGTGGGTCCTATATATAGACAACATGTGGTAGATTCTAGAAGGTGTCTGTTGATGTATTTAAGTTGTGTTGTGCGTCATAGGCTGTGACGTCATAGACAAGATGGCGGCGGCGTCGGCAGGATGTAAACAATAACACGGGCAGTAGAAAGCACGTGTTGGTGGTGTGTGGTTGGTATGGGGAGAGCTCTCTGTCTGGAGGAGTTGTTTTTTGGGTCGTAAGTCTTGTGGTGCTGGTGTTTTAAGGTTTCAGGGATTTCTGGAGTGTTACTGGAGGTGGAGAAAGAAAAGCGTTGACAGGTGGGTAGCAGTTATTCATTTTTATAGAGAACGAAAGGAAAAAAAAGTTCAGGCTAGGCCAAAATTCAAACTGGTAGCAGAGCGTGGTTGATCAAAGATGCCTGGATCCGACAGTGAACAAAGGGAGACTACTAGATGGAGAAGGGAATGTCCTAGGTTTAGCGGGATACAAGAAGAATACAAAGAATGGAAAGGTCAAGCCGAAGATTGGCTATGTTGTATGGAGAAGATACAAAATACCCGGCGATAGAAATGAGAATGAGCTTAAAAGGGAAAGCCCGAGAGCTAGTGGAAGCATTAGATAAAGATAAACTTACTGGTACAGAGGGTCCAAAGTTAATCCTAGAGAAACTAGATAAAGCCTATCTAAAAGGACTCGGTAATGGAGAATTACGGTAGAATAAAAAGATACCATTCTAATAAGAGAGAATTCTTTTTTTTAGTGAAAATAAAATTGGTCGGACTATTTAATTAGATACGAGAAGGCAGCATCTGAGTGTGAAGAGCAATAGGGGAAAGGCGCGCTTGAAGGCGAAGTCAAGGGGTATCATGTAATAGAGCAAGCAAATCTCACGAAAATCAAAACAAATGGTAGGTATACGGCTTGTGGGCAAGAAAAGCTAGAGTACGGAACAGTGTCGCAAACAATGAAAAGACTATTTGAGGGATTAGGGACTAAAGAGGAACGGGAATGGTGGGGTTCGTCAGAAGGCAATGCCAGTTCTGGGGGGAGAGGGAGGGAAAACCAAAGATATCGGGGAAGATGGAACCGAGGAAGGGTGGTAGAAATCCTATAAACAAAGAAGGGAAGGTAACAGTATGTGCAATATGCAGATCAGAAATGGCAATTGGGCTAGGGATTGTCCTCAGAATTTTCATAATAGGAAGAAAACTGAAACAAGACTAGAAGAAAATAAGGTAAAAACAAACGAAAATGGGACAGAAGAAGAAGAGGTTTATGTAGGAGAAGTTAATAAAATAGTGGAAGCATCCATGGGAGGTGGTTGGATTGCAATTTTGGACACAGGGTGTAAATCACAGTTTGCGGGGATTGTGACTAGCACGTATTGTCATGGATTTGAGTCAGGAAGAGTTGAGGAGAATGAGGGACACTAGGACAGAGTCTAATAAAGTGTTTAATTTTGGTGAGACATCTTATAAGTCTAGAGGAATAATAGAAATACCTGTGATACTAAAAAACAGAAAGTTTTATTTGAAGACGGAAATTCTGCAAGGTGATATACCCTGGCTGATAGGTAAGCAAACCATGAGTAAAATGGGTATGACCCTAAATTTGAAAGAAAATTGTGTCATAGTAGAAGTATTAGGGGGAATGAAAGTAGAGTTAAGAGAAGACGAACAGGGTCATTTAAGAGTGGCCTATAAGGATGGAGGAAGGTAGAAGAATTATTACTGGAGGGTTGGAAGGGAAAGAATCCGAGGGAAATTAAGAACACAATGAAGAAATTACATTTACAGTTTGGTCATGGAAGTGGAGATAAAAAATATGGAAGCTAACAGAGGAAGCACAATGGAGTAATGGGTTAATCGAAAAAGAAAAAGAGGAAATAAGAAAGTTACTAACGGAACTGATTAAAAAATTGTGAGGTTTTGTAAAAAAAATACAAAAGAAACCCCGCCAAACCGGTAGTAGGCTTTTCTTGGAGTAAAACGTTTCAATGAAGTCGTAGCGATGGATGTGGGAGAGATAGAAGAGAGAAAGTTCTTGGTAATAGTGGATATGGCAACGAGATATTGTTTTCAGGCCTGTTGGATAAAAGATAAGAAACCAGAAACTATAATAAAGATACTTTTTGAGTGCTGGTTTTGCTTTTATTTGGAGCACCCTCCAAAAATATTGTCAGATAATGGGGGAGAATTTCAAAATGAAAAGTAAGGAGGATGGCAGAAAAAAATGGAATATTAAAGTATTAGCCACAGCATCAGAATCTCCGTGGAGCAACGGATTATGTGAAAAGACCGTAGGCATGATCAAGGGAAGTGGCTAAGGAAGATGATGGAGGGAAGAGGAAGTAGATTGGTCCCTAGCTTTGAAATGGGTAGTGAGTGCTAGGAACTGTTTAATGAATAATGGAGGTTTCTCTCCCAACCAATTAGTATTTGGAAAAACCCTTCACTGCCTAACCTAATAGGAGAAGAAAGTTCTAGTCCTGCAAGCAGAGAAAAAGGGATGGAAGAGGTATGGTAAGGGACACACTGAATGCAATGCACAAGGACAGCCAGAAGCATTTATAAAAAATGAGTCCTGTAATAAAATAAGAATAGCGCTAAACAAAACATCAGAGAACATAAATTTGAAGAAGCAGTGGTAGGAGATGAGGTATTCTATAAGAGGGAAAATGAAAATGAATGGAGAGGACCTGCTCAGGTAGTGGGAGTATCGGGAAAACAATAATAGTCAAACATGGGGATTCTTTAAGAGAAGTAGCTAGGATACATGACAAGGTTTCAACGACGATCACCAGATACAGAAGAGATATCGGCTAGAATAGATAAATCCCATGGGGTGAAAGGTAGGTCAGATGGCCCAAATGAAGGGAAAGTAGATTGGCTGGAAGGAGAGGAGATAATGGGTGAGAGAAGGAATGCAGACACAGAGAGACTATAGAAAGAGAGGTGATAGAGGAAACAGTGGAAGATAAAAAGGGCAAAGTGGGTCAATAGAAAAGCGAGTTAATGGAAGAGATACCAAAATTCAAAAAGGGAAATAGAGTTAGGGCTATAAACAATGATACAGGACAAGTAGAAGAATGGACTATTTTAGGTCTTGCAGGAAAAAAGATCAAGCCAAGCATGGGCTGATTCGTACAATATACGAGACTCACAGTCAGGTGACAAAGGGTGGGTTAACTTGAGGGATTATAGTCAGGTAGAAAAAATTGAAGATGAAGAGGAGGTGTGGCTGGGATTTGAAAATAGAAGCATAATGGAAGCTAAAGAAAAAGAACTTCTAAGTTGGAGAGATAACCAGGTATATGAGGAGGTAATGATGTTGGACAAAAAGCTATATCTACAAGATGGGATTAGTAACTGAAAAGAAAATAAAAGGGGGGGAAAGGATATGTAAAGCAAGATTGGTAGCTAGAGGGTTTGAAGAAGAAATGGCTGAGTGGAAAAGGATGCTCCACATGCAATGCTGAAATTTTAAAATTCTGTCTAACCATAATAAAGGTGAAAAATTGGAATTGTTATACATTGGATGTCAAAACTGCATATTTACAAGGTGACGAGATACAAAGAGAAGTGTACTTGAAGCCACCAAGGGAAGATGGTTGGAGGGGATTATGGAAGTTGAAGAAAACAGTCTATGGGCTCAAGGATGCAGCAAAAGCATGGTATTGTAAAGTGGTGAAAGTAGTGAAGGAGCTTCAAGGTGAGAGAAGTAGACTAGAACCTAATATATTCTTTTGGAAAAAGAACAATAAATGGAAGGCATTTGTGTACACACGTAGATGATTTTTGCTACGGAGGAACTGAAGGATTCTTAAAGGAAACGATTGGGAGATTGAAAGGAAATTGCAAGTAGGAGAACAAGAGAGTAAAAGGTTCAAGTATATAGGAGTAGTAATAGAGCAGAAGGAGAATAGATTTTCCTTAATCAGTGGCAGTATATAAATTCCATAAGGAGAACAGAGCTAGAAGATATACGGGTAATAGAGTGCTAGAACAAAAAGAGTTAACAGAGTACAGATCAAGTGGTAGGACAGCTGAATTGGGTATCACTACACACGATGCCAGAAATATCATATGATATTAGCGAATTAAGTAAAGCATTTAAAGAAGGAACAACTCAGGATATGAAGAAACTTATTAAAAATTGTGAGAAAAACTAAGAGCATGATGGGCGAAGTTACAATAAGTGAGATGGAAGAAGAAAGGGTTTATTGGGAAGCCTATGCAGACGCTTCATTTGGAAACATAGAAGATGGCCATACTCAACTGGGTTATATTATTTCTTTGACAGATGGGAAGAGGAGAAGTCCCATATGGTGGAAGTCTAGGAAATCCAGGAGAGTGGCAAAATCCACCATTGATGGCTGAAGCCCTGAGTGTTGGGGAAGCTGTAGAAGGATTGATATATTTCAAGCATTTGTGGGAAGAGGTAGTAGGAGGGAGAAATTTAGAAGCCTTGGTTAACACTGATAGTAAAACACTAATGACCGCCATCAAATCGAGCACTGGGGGGGGGTTTTGTAAGTAGCAAGAGATTAAAAATAGATATTGCTGCAATAAGGGAAACCATTGAATCCGGGGAAATAAAGGAGGTGAGATGGATAAAAGGAAAGGAGCAAGTGGCTGATGTATTAAACCTAAAGCAGGAGTTTCAGGGGAATGTATTAGAAATTATGTAGAGGGTAAAGAGTTGGAGGACGAAGGAAATTAAGAGGGGAATACTAGGTTAGGAAACAGTCGGAGGGAGGGAGAAAGAGATAAGTGTGATATATATTGTTTATTAAGTTTATTTGGGTATAGATAAGTGTGATTATATATTGTATAATTGTTATGGGTATTTTATGCATTGTTGAAAATATGGTGGGTGTCCTATATATAGACAACATGTGGTAGATTCTAGAAGGTGTCTGTTGATGTATTTAAGTTGTGTTGTGACGTCATAGGCTGTGACGTCATAGACAAGATGGCGGCGGCGTCGGCAGGATGTAAACAATAACACGGGGCAGTAGAAAGCACGTGTTGGTGGTGTGTGGTTGGTAGGGGAGAGCTCTCTGTCTGGTAGGAGTTGTTTTTTGGGTCGTAAGTCTTGTGGTGCTGGTGTTTTAAGGTGATTTCTGGAGTGTACTGGAGTTGGAGAAAGCGTACAGGTGGGTAGATTATTCATTTTTATAGAGAAAGAAAGGAGTTAGGCTAGGCCAAAATTCAAACTACCTTCTTCCGATAGTAAGTGAAAGGAAGAAGAGAAATTACCATAACAACAAAACACGGACAAACCTTGAAGTTCCCTTGGGAATTCCCCAGCGTAAGCGTGATTTCCGGATGAATACATATCCCGTTACAGGATCAATATCACTTACGTTAAATACGTCTCATCCTCACGGTAAAATACATATCTTGTCCTCAGGCAGGTCTGAGCTAGTGTTAAAGGGCAAAAGAATGTAAATATGTTGGCATACCTTAGCCGCCGGCTCTTAACACAAGTAGAGGGGCGGTACAAAGGTCTATCACACAAAAAGGGTGGGTTGTATATTAATTGAAAAACCAAGGACAAACCTTTGTTTAGTATTAATATCAAACACCGTATATGCATAATTATTTAAATACAAAAAATAAACCAAAAGGATTCCACCGGGAAAAAAGATCAACGACCAGTCAGACGGAGCTCACAAACACACGTCTTCCTCGGAAGACGGCCGAAAGTAAAGTGGAGTGTTTACATCCGGGCCACGGTAGTTACTGCCCAACCACCTTGTTCAAGATTCAACTCCTATGGTGCCTGCAGGAACTCCATAAACAATGGCATGAACTAGTATTCTCCCAGGCCTTGTGCAAAATTTAAGTTCTGACCATCCCCATTTCATCATATTTATCTCTTTTTACCTATGTAACTTGCATAATTTCCTTTATGGTACCATTTCTGACTATTCTGCCATCTGCAACCTAATACATACTAACATTCATCTTACAGCTTTATTTTAAAATCTACACAATCTTTTAGACAACTTCATTGTCATACCATGAATTTTGTCCATATAGCAATATAGATCGTACTAGACTTTAACTATAATCCTTTGTATGCAATTCCAGTCTATTTGATTTCCAAATATTCTTCAGCCTGCTCACTGCTTGATTTGGCCTTTTTAGTCTTTCAATAAATTCAAACTCAAGAGAACTTGTACTAAGTATCATTGCTATTAAAAATGTGAAAGTGAAAGATTCAGTTTCACTAATCCCCTATCCATCTAATGTTATTTTACCCACTGTACATAATGTACGGATACCCTTTAGTTTATCCAAGTTCCATTTCTCTACACATAAGATACCTTCTATTTTAAGAAAGCTTGTAAATCTTAGGGTGTTCTACTGACTAAAAATACATCTGAAGTATAAACTTTCTTTAGCTATTGCAACCTAAACATAGAAGAACATTTTTGAATACCTTTTTCATGATAAAATCTGTGACGACCAAACAAGGAGAAATTACATTCCCTTGTAGCAACTAACTATTTACGGCAAATTCACTCAAGATACCACTGACACAGCATATATTTTGTCCATAGGAAACTTTACATATCTAACAGGATTGCCATAGTGACTCAAGACCTATAATATTGGTCTGTGGACAAAGTCAAATACCTCCTTGTGAATTCCAAGCCTCAGTAGTTTTTAAGATCTAAGGGTGGATAGAAAAAGTGTGGACAGACAGACAATGCCATCTCAATAGGTTTCTTATATAGAAAATTAAAAACAGTGACCCCACCTAGGGATTGAGTTGAGAAAAAGAACAATCTGTTCTATCTATCAGTCTATCTGAATCAGGGTTCTTGCACTACATTTCCTATTTCCTCTTCATCCTTAATATACAAACCATGAGATTCTTAATATCCCCAAATGCCTGGGATCTCGGTGCATTTCTAAATTGTACCTACCCATTGCCATAAAATATATGAATTCAGAGGCTAAATGTACTCAAGGATAGTCAGTTCCTTGTAACATGCAGTTCCTAAGTGACCAGGGCCAATGACCACTGCCATTGACTATTAGTGAAAGTGCTTAGTGCATTTCCAGCCAGCAAGAAATATATTACATCTTGGTTTGCAAAGGTCAAGGAATCGAGTTAAAAAATACTAAAAACTACAAAATAAAGCACTAACAACCCCTGATTTTTCGTCTATTGTACAAATATAAACCTTGCAATTCTAAATGATGCTACTGACACTTACCTTTCTGTCAGGACAGTCAACTCTCTTGTGTCCTTCCTTTCCACAACTGTGGCACAAGAAGCTCTTGACTGTATTCTCTGCATTTCCACACTTGTGGTCCTGTGGCTGACACTTTTGACATCCTGAACAATGATTCCAAGAAGGTTTCACGCACTTGTTACAATCATCACAGTGTTTATATGTCCTCCCATCCTGAAAATTCATTAAATAAAAAAATCTTGTTGCATAAAAATATTTATATATTTCAAAACAAAATATGTATAATCAATCTCCATAAAGTTGTTTAATATCTTTTCTAAGAGCAACATTAGTAATTCAGTGACAGAAACTCATGATGGATACAACAGATGCTATAAATATTCTAAACAAGACTGATAGTAGAATGAAGAAGGATGATGGTTTAGCTTTAATGATTATATGGAGATATATAGCACAAATTAAAAATATTTTCACTCCACACATGAGCAAACTCACCTTAGACATGCAGCCTTTACATTTATTACAGTGTTTATTTGTAGACTGGACCCATCTGTCGCAAATATCACACAATCTATATCCTTTATTTTCTGGTAATGCAAACAAAGAGGGGCGATCGTTGACAAAAACTCTGACTGCAGATCCTTGGGCCATGCCCTTTGGTCCTGAAGAAAATAGAAATATAAGTATTGCATACAGCATATCATATTTTTAGATAAATTGGTATTTTTCCTTGGTATATGAACAATAGCCTTTCACATTGTAATATTCCACAACAAGGGCTGGAAACAATGAAACTAGCAACATGGTAGTTAATTTATGTCATCCATTCACCAGCTAAAAAACTAACACTGTTGCTTTGGTTTGTATGCCTAGGAAAAACAAAAATTTCTTTGATAATTTAGTACTTGTTCCTTGGAAATACAACCTCAAACCATTGCCCTTATCATAAGAGACTGGTTCTTAGGTGGGAGGGCAGTCAAGTTGAATCTCACCCAGAAATGTCATGTTCTGCCAAGATAGTGAGCAGGGGGCCAATGACTGTCTTCCTTGCAAGAACGATAAAGCTCTGAGCCAGGGTGAGATGTGTTTGTATTGTCCCTCTACGGAAAAAACTTTAGAGAACCACATGCTGCCCTAAAGAAAAGGTAGCACAAGTGCAGAAGAGAGATACTAGAATCTGGATTAATCATAAAACAAGGAGTTCAGATTATAGTTCTACAACCAGCCAATTCCATTGGTAAAGCAGAGAGCAGGCATTACATCTTATGAGCTGAAGCTCTAAGATGGGACACTCTATTGTGTAGCTTACAATAAAACTGCCTCATACTAAAAACAAACAACATAAATTTTAATCAGCCTTGGATAGCTATCTGGATTGTCTGCCCCTTTACGTAACAAGGCACTCACATAATACTACTTCAGCTACCTCTCTCCACTCCCCCATGCACCTTTTATCCTACTGTCAAACTTTTCAGCCTCATGTCCTCCCTCTTGGCTTAAAGTAGATCCTCTCCTCACGTCCTCCCCCTTGGCTTAAAGTAGATCATAAGTATTTACACTTTTCCACCTATTATATAATCAAGCCTCTTCTTTCTTGCATTACTATTCTGCCTGTATCTTCCCTACTGCTCACCAAAACCTCTATTTTACTTGTTCACTTCCACCTTTAAGCCACCCCTCTCTAAAGACTCCTGCCAGAGAGGGGTGGCTTAAAGGTGATGGTGGTAAAGCATTACTGAAAATAGTATAGAATAGGTCAAGTTTAAAGAATAGAAGTTGCCTTTGTATCCCTATACTGACCTGAAGAGTATAATGGATGATTATCATAATCCACTTGATAATCCAACATCACAAAGTTTGGCAGCTGTCCTAGGACCTGGGGCTCCATGAAGTATGGGAAAATGAAGAAAACTGAAAGAAAAAATATAAATAAAAAGTCAAAAGACAAAGTGGAATAATGTATCATACATACTGAATAACAGCAAAAATCCAGTGGAATACCACATAGAAAAGTAGCACAAAAGAAATATTTACAATTAATAAAACTATGAAAAACAACCTATGAAATCTTAACTTACAAGGCTTACATCCCTGGGAAAATATTCAAGTCAAAACTAAATAAAGGTCTAAACTATTACTAACAGTTTAACCACACATTGATTTACCATCTTTTACCCTTTCACGGTTGAAGTTTATCTAGCCAAGGCAGTTTTACTTTTCCTTCATCTTTTTCAATCATAAAAACTACATACAGGTCAAACACTGAATTATGTGGATCTGAAAACATGGCTAAAACTTTTCCAAAAATATTTCCGGAACTTTCAAACTGCTAAAAAATAAAGAGAGATAGCTATAAACATTTTTTGGTAAACTAAATGAATGCCACCAATAAAATTCAATTTGGAAAAGGATAATCATAGTAGCCTATCCCTTTTATACAGCCCAATATATAAGGTATTATCAAACTTGAATATCATTCACAAAAACTTGCCAGTGTCTGTAAGTAGATATAAATTGTAGTACTGGTCAATGCAACAAAGTAAAGAAATCAGTTTCAATATCACGTTTGTAAGAGCATTATGTACTGTACTTCCCAGGACAGAAGATGCATCCAATTATGACTAACAAAATTTTGAGAAAAAAAAAAAAATCTATAAACATTACACTAAGGTGGCAACATTCAAGGATTTTTTGTTTTTTTAGTGCACTGCATTCATTTAAATCACCGTTATTATACATTTATGAAGATCATCTTGAAATCTAATATTTTCACGAGAATAATAAATTTCTTCTACATTCTTGATATTTAAAATTGAAGTTTCAGTCTACTGTATGAGATGGAAGAATATTTGTACATTTTGGGAAAAATTCTACAAGATCACGGATGCACACCTCACCAGATTAGCTTTACCAGACCACTAAGCTGATGAACAGCTCTCCTAGGGCTGGCCCGAAGGATTAGATATTTTTTACGTGGCTAAGAACTAATTGGTTACCTAGCGACGGGACCTACAGCTTATTGTGGGATCTGAACTGCATTATATCGCAAAATTAATTTCTAATCACCAGAAATAAATTCCTCTGGTTCCTTATTGGCTGAGTGGAGATCGAACTCCCAACTACCGAATCGATAACCCACTCGTCCCAACGAGCACAACACCCAGAGGAAGGTAAATCAATTTGGGGAAGTTTTCAAAGACAGCAAATTCCAAAGGAAGTTAAGGGTTAAGGCTTACCATCACTTCTTTAGTTTTCTAGCTTTTTAGCAATTTTCTTTAATAAGTGGTATGGGCTTACGTCGCACTTCAGGAACAGAACTCCGATCATAAACTCGGGAATGCCTGTAGAATCTTATCGAATGGTTGAGAGTACTTTATTAATATTTTAGTTTATATTTTTTCAGAAGGAAAACAAACTCAGAAGGAAAACAAACATTAAATCTTCACTAATAATTCATCTGGGATATTCCGAGAATCAATGTACGTATTCAAGTTCAAAACCAAAACCTACATAAGTTAATTTTTTTACTATTCTCTACCTCTACAATTGCTGTACATATATGGTATTATTCGAATACATGAAACATTTCACCAGTTCCTGGTGGGAAACAGGTGATTACAGAGACAGTCCTAGCGTGTTAGCCATGTGTCACTTTTTTATACTGTAAGCCGATCACACCTAATGGCACATTATACAAGTGAACTTTCATAGATTAGGTAAGATTCATTCCAATAAATATCTAAATTGGATTACCAAACATACCAGATAAGCACAACTAATACTAACATGTATAACATAAAAAGAATTAAAATTTATAAATGAAATGGAAACATACTTATCAATCCTTTGAGATTTTGGAGGTCACAACATTTTCTGTGGCAAATCAAACTGACCAATTATGGACATATTTTTATTGTTTGCTTAGAATTTATTTTTCATAATTAAAAATGATTTGGTGTTTCAGTAAATTACAACACTGGAATTTGAAGAATTGGGAATTGAATTACAATGCATGATGTCACCTGAATCTCAGAGGGTTAACAAATGAAGAATATTAATTAAATACTTTTAGTTCACAAACCTGACAGCTGATTTTCTTCAGACAACTTATTAGCTACTCTCCATTCTTTCTGAATAGTAAGCAAATTGTGCGCCAGTAACTCCATTCTGCCACCAAATGGAGGGTCTGCTACCACCACCAACTCTGAAAAAAATAAAATGATCTGGGTTAGCAAACAATGTACATTACATATACATATTTAAATTCTGTAACTATGTCATCCACAAGAGTTACAACAACCACAATATTAAATACTGTACACTATATAATACCATTTACTACTGGTAACTCAAATATTAATTGAACCAGAATCAGAAGACCAATTAAGAATCACATCAAGGTAGCTCAAAAACAATGATATATTTGAGATTTAAATATCTATGGGAATACTTGAACTTTCAAAAAATTAACTAATATTATAAATTATCATATACTCAATGTTCCTTAAAAATTGTTATTGCAATGTTAAAATGATATTGTTATGTTACAATAAAGTTTCATACATACTTACCTGGCAGATATATACATAGCTAAGACTCCGTCGTCCCCGACAGAAATTCAAATTTCGCGCCACTCAGCTACAGGTAGGTCAGGTGATCTACCGGCCTGCCTGGGCGGCAGGACTAGGAACCATCCCCGTTTTCTATCATATTTTCTCTCTTCCACCTGTCTCCTGCGGGGAGGCTGGGTGGGCCTTTAATTGTATATATCTGCCAGGTAAGTATGTATGAAACTTTATTGTAACATAATATCATTTTCATACAATCAACTTACCTGTCAGATATATACATAGCTGATTGGCACCCTTCGGTGGAGGGTAAGAGACAGCTTCTATATGGAATAGACAGGTAAACAACATATGTTGTAGGTATAAATAAAACCTTGGTTCCTACCTGATAGGTGGTAGACTTCGTGGGTGTTTGCCCAGTAGTCTGCATCACCTCAAGAAACTTAGCGAGATATATGATCTATGGCCAAGAGTTCTTGTGGGTCTGCCGATGGGGTCTTATCCGCTTACTCGGCAGAGCCTAAAAGGACTTTGTCAATGGGTGCTGATCCACTTATATGACAATACACCTTATGAAGGAGCACACAAAACCAATCCCGACCACCTGATCCTAACCATATGTTAGAACTAAAGGATTTTTTTTTTTTGGTTTCCGGAGTTATCCCACGAACTCGTCACAACAACCGTAACTCAAAACCACTACACACACATACATAATTTTCAAAAAAAATTATACTCATCTAATTGGATATGACAAGCGTCTCTTACTGAACAACACAGACGGCCGCCCGTGCTAGCCTAAGTCCTCCATTGTTCGAAGAGACTCTCGACCATATCCGAAAAGAAGAAAAGTATATATATTTAAGGATTGGTGTCGGCTCCCGTACCAGAATCGTATCCGCCGATACGAAAGGACCTAGAGAAAAACACTTCTCATATGTCACACGCACGTCTTTCAAGTAATGAGATGCAAATACTGAGTTGCATCTCCAAAAGTCGTATCTATGATGTTTTAAGCGACATATTCTTATGAAACGAGAGAGACGTCGCTATAGCTCTCACTTCATGAGCTTTTACTCTCAACAGTTGTAACTGTTCGTCAGGACAGGCCTTATGAGCGTCTGTAATGACGTTTCTTACAAAGAATGCCAGCGCATTCTTGGACATCAGTCTTGTGGGGTCTTTTACCGCGCACCAAAGACCTTGTCTAGAGCCTCCCATTTGATGCTTTCTCTGAAGGTAGAACTTCAGAGCTCTAACAGGGCATAGAGACCTCTCTGCTTCTCCTGCCTACGAGACTCGACATGCCTTTGACTTCGAATGACTTAGGCCAGGGATTATGTAGGATTCTCGTTTTTCGCTAAAAACAGGGGTCTTAAACGAGCAAAATCGCTGAGTCTCCCTTGAATCCTACTTTATCCTGCAGAGCATGCAATTCACTAATTCTCTTTGCCGTAGCTAAAGATAATAGGAATAGGCATTTTCGGGTAATGTCTCTAAACGATGCCCGATGAGGAGGTTCGAATCTTTCCGATGACAGATACTTTAGGACTACGTCTAGGTTCCAGTTCGGAGGTACTGGTTCCTTAGACTTTGAAGTCTCAAAAGACCTTATGAGATCGTGGAGATCTTTATTATCTGCCAGATCTAAGCCTCTGTTCCTGAATACAGCCGAGAGCATACTTCTGTATCCCTTTATTGTGGATACGGCTAGATGAGATTTTTCTCTCAGGAATAGCAGGAAATCAGCAATTTCCGCTATAGAGGTAGTGGAGGAGGACAACTTCTTGGATCTACACCACCTTCTAAATACCTCCCACTTTGATTGGTATACTTTCGTAGTGGAGGTTCTGCGTGCTCTCGCGATCGCGCTTGCCACTTCGCAAGAAAAGCCTCTCGCTCTGACAAGTCTTTCGATAGTCGAAAGGCAGTCAGAGCGAGAGCGGGGAGGTTTTGGTGGTACCTCTTGAAGTGTGGTTGTCTGAGAAGATCCATCCTTCTTGGTAGGGATCTTGGAAAATCTACGATCCACTCTACCACCTTCCAGTGGAAACCATTCCTGGGCCGGCCAAAAGGGGGCTATTAACGTCATCCTCGTCTCTTTTGACGCCACAAACTTTTTCATTACTAACCCCAGGATTTTGAATGGGGGAAAAGCATATACGTCTACTCGAGACCAATTTAGCAGGAAGGCGGTCTACCATAAGAGCTCTTGGATCTTCCACGACCGAGCAAAAAACTGGGAGCCTTTTTGAGATGAATGTTGCGAAGAGATCCACATGAGGAGTTCCCCACAGAGACCAGAGATCGAGACACACTTCCTCGTGTAGTGTCCATTCTGTATGAAGGACCTGGTTCCTCCTGCTGAGCCTGTCCGCCCTCACATTCCTTACTCCCTGTACGAACCTTGTCAGCAGGGAGATGTTCCTGTGAGACGTCCAAAGTAATAGGTCTCTCGTGAGCTCGTAAAGGAACGAGGAGTGCGTCCCTCCCTGTTTCCGAATGTAGGCAAGTGCGGTGGTGTTGTCCACGTTTACTTGCACTACCTTGTTTGACACCAGAGGTTCTAGGCTCTTCAAGGCCAGATGTACGGCGAAGAGCTCTTTGCAGTTTATGTGCCAAGACACCTGTGCTGGTTCCCAGGTGCCTGACACTTCCTCTGAGCCTAATGTCGCTCCCCAACCTCTCTCCGACGCGTCGGAGAACAACACTAGGTCTGGGTTCTGTGTTCTTAGAGAGATCCCTTTGTTCTCTTCCAGAGGGAGCAACCACCACTGTAGGTGTGACTTTATCTCCACTGGAATGGGAAAAACGTCCGACAGTTGTCCGGTTTTCCAGCTCCAAGACCTCTTGAGGAAGAATTGAAGCGGACGTATATGAAGTCTTCCTAGAGGGAAGAATTGTTCTAGCGAGGAAAGCGTCCCCAGAAGGCTCAACCATTCCCTCGCCGACGTTTGTTGCTTCTCTAAGAAGAGAGAGACTATCCGCAAACCTTTTGCGATTCTCTCTTGGCGAAGGAAAAACTCGAAAAAACCAAAACCCGAGAATCCATCCAATCCCAGATAGACTAGGTCTTGTCTGGGGGTCAGCTGAGACTTCTCGAGGTTCACAAGCAATCCCAACGCTTTGATTAAATCCAGAGTTAACTTTAGGTCCCCAAGCACTGTCTCTCCGATCTGGCCCTGATGAGCCAGTCGTCCAGATACATAGAGACATTCACTCCTTTGAGGTGAAGAAACCTCGCCACATTCTTCATCAGGCTTGTGAAGACCTGAGGAGCTGTGGACAGGCCGAAACACAAGGCTCTGAACTGAAAGATCCTTCCCCCCGTCATGAAACGGAGGTACTTCTTCGATGAAGGGTGGATCGGGACGTGAAAGTAGGCGTCCTGGAGATCTAAAGACACCATCCAATCTCCCTGTCGTAATGACGCCATGACTGAAGCAGAAGTCTCCATGGAGAACTTCTCCTTCTGAACAAATTTGTTCAGAGAGCTGACGTCCAGTACTGGTCTCCAGCTTTCCCCCGAGGCTTTTCGCCACTAGAAAAAGGCGATTGTAAAAACCCCGGGGAGTGTTGATCCCGTACCAATTCTATCGCTCTCTGTCCCACATTTGTTCCACCATCGATCGAAGAGTATCCCTCAGCACAGGATCCTTGTATTTGGCTGATAGTTCCCTTGGTATTGACGTTAGGGGAGGAGTGTTCAGGAAAGGGATACGATATCCCCTCCTTAAGATCGCCAAAGATGACGCGTCTGCATTTATCAGTGTCCAGGCTTCCACAAATCCCAGGAGCCTGGCACCTACTGGTGCTTGGAGGAGAGAATCTTCATTTTCCCTTCTTAAAGGGACGAAAAGCAGATCTACCTCTCTTCTCTGGAGCCTTCCTCCTTGTGGAAGGTCTGGAGGTCGGACCACCTCGAAAGGGCTGCACCGTTGTACTGGGTCCTTTCTTGTCCGATGCAGCAACAGGTTTCTTCTTTCTTGCTGACTGCGTCAGCAGATCCTGAGTTGCCTTCTCAGTTAAAGAATGCGCAATGTCCTTTACTAACTGAGAAGGGAACAAAAAGTCAGATAGAGGCGCATATAGAAGTGCTGCTCTCTGAGCATGTGAGACTGCCTTTGTTAAGAAGGCGCCATATACAGTCCTTTTCTTTAAAAGACCTGCCCCACCAAAACAAAGAGGAGATTTCAAAAGATCCATCCTGTACCGCCTTGTCAATACAAGACAATATGCATAACAAGGCTTCAGGTTCGATTCCTTCCGAATCATGGGCTTTCTTGGACATCACCCCAAGGGACCAATCTAAGAAGTTAAAAACTTCCAATACACGAAAGAGTCCCTTGAGGAGATGATCCAGTTCCGAAATTCCCCACGTAATCCGTGCAGAATTGAGACTTTGACGCCGTGAAGCGTCAACCAAAGTCGAAAATCTTTTTCGGTTGTAGAAGGGAGAGCAATACCCATATTCTCTCCCGTCTGATACCAAATGCCTCTTTTCCCAGCCAATCTTGCTGGAGCATGCAGAAGACTGTCCTCACTAAGTCTTTCTTAGACTTCATCCATGAGTCTAAGGAATGTAATGCTCTCTTCATCGATATGGTGGGGTTTCATTTTGGGGGGGGAGAAAAGACGAAGACTTCTTCGTCTTAGCACTGGAAAAGAGCGAGCGGAGAAGGAGGAGCGGCAGGCGTCAACTCGTCTCCGTACTCCTCAAGAAGTAGGGTAGTCAACACCTTATAGTTAGACAGACCTTCTCTTCCACTATATTCGTCATCCGAGTTTTCCTCTAACTACGGATCTACATGCGTCTCCGCTCTCCTTTCCGAACGTTCTTCTTCTTGAGGAGACAAACTCCTAATAGGAGAGGGGCTAAGGGAATGATAATCCTTCCTCTTTCCCGTTCTAATAGTCTTGGAAGGCGTCATAAGCTTCGGCTTCTCTAGAATTTTAGAAGACGCTTCACGCTTACATGACGCTTCCCGTTCGCCAAGCGTCATGGATGACGTCTTTTGCTGACGTCTCGATGACGCTTTCGCGCTGGGAAGACGCTCCGCTCTCCAAAGGCGTCCTACTTGGCGTCATAATATTGGACGGAGCGTCATGTCTATGCTCCGTTTCCAATGACGCTTCGCGTCTAAAAGACGTCTTACGTCTCTCTGGCGTTACGAAACTCTCGTAAGCACCTGTTCTCGCTCTCGAACTAGACGCTTCTGTAAGACGTTTAGCCGTTTCCCGTCTGTATGACGCTTCTCGTTGAACAGGTGAGAGAGGACGAGACTTCTTAATTGGAAGCGTCACGTCCTTCCGACGTGGCGCTAAAACTCCCACTAGAGATGACAGTTGCTCTTGAACTGCCATAATGATCTTTCTTGACGCTTCTCCCACGTCCAGTGCATGACGTCTTTCGTCATCACTCGGGGGAGAAGAAGGAAAGGGTACTTCCGCGTACACTTCAGGTGACGCTGACGCCCCCTTCGCTTGCGTCATCTGAGAAAGGCTCTGGACTAGAATCTATGTCAGGCTTCATATGACGCTTCAGCGGTCTCGACAAGTTCGATTCCTTCCACCCTCGTTTAGGTGAGGGGGGGGAGAGGGAGAGGACAGAGAAACACTCGCGAAGGACGCTTTTTCTATAGCGCCCTTGAGCCGCCTGCCACGAAGCAGAGCTAGCTGAAGGGACGTCTGACCGTTGGGGATTCCACGACCTCCTTAAGGCTTTCGACTTTCCTTCTCCTCTGGGCATGGGAGCTTGGAAGAGGTCTAGGCCTGGGAGCGTCGCAGGGACGATCAAACGCCCCCTCCACAACACTGGGAGAACTCACTTCACTGAAATGCTCACTTTCACTAGCCTTACCTTTGAAGTCAGCCATCTTGGACTTCATGTCTCTAATTGTAGCTTTCAGATTGGCGATTTCCGATGCCGAATCCGAAAAAGCACTCTGAGAATGAGATACATAGGGAGAATCTACATCAGTAGGATTAGAATTATCCGTGAAAGGCTCAATAGGCCTTGAACTCACACCTTTCAATCGTCTAATTCTATCCCTCTCTAACTTCTTCAAATAAGAAGTCAAAGTCTTCCACTCTTCTGCATTCAATCCCTCGCATTCCTTACAAGTATTAATAGCAGAACACTGAACCCCCCTACATTTACGGCATACAGTGTGAGGATCAACCGAAGCTTTCGGTATCCTCACCCTGCAGCCTACATTCACACACCATTCTCACACTCACATTTGAATCAGACATACTGAGAAAAATCCAAAAGAGTTATTCCAAAAACAGTCCACAGTAGCGAATGCCAAAACACGATCCAGATACGTCACCAAAAAGCCGAAAAACGATGATCAAAGGATGAAATATGAATCTAAGTCAGGAGGTAATAGCAACAATGTTGATACCACCGGCGACAGAGAAAATATGATAGAAAACGGGGATGGTTCCTAGTCCTGCCGCCCAGGGCAGGCCGGTAGATCACCTGACCTACCTGTAGCGAGTGGCTGCGAAATTTGAATTTCTGTCGGGGACGACGGAGTCTTAGCTATGTATATATCTGACAGGTAAGTTGATTGTATGAAATTTTATCTTCTGAAATGTTATAACACCTTTTCAACACACAAGTTTTAGAATTCTCTAATGAATTAATATGAACAATTAATGCTCGCAGACAAAAATTTCCACCTTGAATATTGATGGTGACATAAATATGCAATTTACTGTAGTTTAAGCACTACACAGATAAAAATTGACACAACACACAGAAAGGACATGAAATAGCCCTGTGTATGTGTGGTTATTTTTTACGTGTTAGTTCTAAGGTGTACAATGTAGTTACGGAATGTAATGTACTTGCTATATACAGGCACTTCTCATTTAATGACATACTTGTTTCATGACAACTCAGAGCTACAATGACAACATGAAGAGAGAGAGAGAGGAAAAACCATAATATGAAAATAAAAACATTGCCAATGTTGGCCAAGAGCAAGGCTATTCAGTGCCAATAATCTAGCCTGGCCTAGGTTTTGAAAACCTTGAAATTTATGGCTAAAACAATAAATAAGGCTTTAATATGATATTGTTATGATACAATAAAGTTTGTTCATACTTACCTGGCAGATATATATATAGCTGTATTTTCTGAAGTACGACAGAATTTTAAAAACCTCCGGCACACGCAGTGGTCGGCCAGGTGGTTAGTACCCATTCCCGCCTCCCAGCGGGTATCAGGAACCATTCCCGTTTTCTATTCATAATTTTTATTTCCACTGTCCCTGAGGGGAGGTGGGTGGGTACTTGATTATATATTCTGCCAGGTAAGTATGAACAAACTTTATTGTATCATAACAATATCATTTTGTTCAATGAAACATTACCTGTCAGATATATATATAGCTGAATCCCACCGTTGGAGGTGGGAAGGGACAGAATAGAAGGATTTGGGAAACAAATGCATGCAGATGATTTACATCTTGGTTCCACCTGTTAGCATAGCTGGCTTCGTGGTTATTGCCACGTAAGTCTGCTTGTGCTACTAGAGTTGCCAGCGAGGTAGAGACCTATATAGCTGGTGCACTCCAGATGATCTGTCAACAGGGGCGAGACCACGACGTGACTAGACCATATTGACCATACCATGAGGGCTAAGAAGTAAAATAAAATATATATATAATATATATATCACCACCTGACCAACCTAGCCAAAGTTTAAAGGTGTGTTAAAACTAAAGGCTTAAGAGTTAAGAAGCGCCGTTGTCGGCCACTCAACAACTAAATTAAGAGCTCTTCCTAACCATTTTCTACAGGATAGGATAAGTGGTACTTCTTGCCCCCAAGATTGTGTCTGCATACACGTATGCCCTAGCGAGCAGCAGATCTCATATGCCATCTTCACATCTCGCAGGAAGTGTGAACTGAACACAGAGTTGCTTCGCTAAAACATGGTACTCAGGATGTTGCTGAGTGCCATGCTCTGTTGAAATGCTTCCGAGGCCGCGCCCTCACCTCGTGAGCATTCAGATCAAAAGATTTCAAATCTTTGTGCAAACACAATGAAGGAGTATTTTTGAAAGAACTCCTTAACACTAAAGCCAGGGGTTTTCTTCGATATGGGCAAGTCTGGTCTTTTCGGAACACTGCAGATTGCCGAATGACTTCGACTTTCTTGAGTTTTATGTAGATAAAACTTGAGAGACCCGACAGGGCACAGGACTCTCTTTGGCTCCTGCCCACTAACTTGTGCCATCCTTGATTCCAAGCTCCTGGCCCAAGGACAAGAAGGGTTTCCATTCTTAGGCCACAACGGAAGGCTTAGAGAGCACACCACCTTGTGTTCTCTAAAGCCAAAACTTGTGACAATGGCTTAAAATCTCACTAACCCTCTTTGTCGTATCTAGGGTGGTTAGAAGAAGGCCTTCCTGATCACATGCAAGAAGTTAACAGGTAGGAGAGGTTCGAATGCTTTGACCTCAAGAACTTCAGACTAAGTCTAAGTTCCATATTGAAAGCTTCGATCTGGACATGCACAGTCAGTCCGTCTGTACTAAAGTCAGGTGACCGACCAGTTGACCAGTCAGACGAATCAAGGACAGCAAGGCTGTACCCTGAAGACCATAAGGCGCTATTCTTCGCTGAAGGATGAGTGTCTGGACTGCCTGGGCGATTCAATCTAAGCAAACCTTGGGGGGTGTATCAACGCAACCCAACGTCATCAACGAATCAACTCCTGAGCAACTCCTGACTCGAGCTTCTGGTGCCAGGAGAAAGGAGCGAGGAGCAAAAAGGCGATTCAGTCCCGAAGGACGAATGCCTGACAGTCCAACCTGGTCTCATGTTACACGATCATCGGGGGTGTATAAACGCAACCGACTTCGTCAACAAGAAACTTAGGGCTACTATATGTCGCCTGATCTCGCACGAGAGTCTGACTCCGAGAAAACAGGCGAGACAAAAAGTAGATGGTGAGCGAGTTTCGAGATTCCACAGAACTCAAAGATCGAGAAGGGCTTTGTTGTTTGACAGAAGCAAATCTCTGAGCCCAAAGGCCGTCAACAACATATTTGCGTATTCTTTAATAGTTGTGACTGCCAGCTTATCCCATTCTTCAGACGGAAAGGGAAGACGGTAATCTTATTCCTGTAAACATCTCGATAGTCTGAACGTAGTCAGACTCAGAGCGGAGAGGTTATAGGTACCTTTCGAGTTAGAGTAGACCGACTCTCTCAGAAAAGGTCCTTGGAAAGTGAACTAGGCGTAAGGACGGGTGACCTCTGGTGAATTCCAGGATCCTGAAGGCCAACATGGGGCGATCAGCGTCATTGTCGCTCCCTGTGACGTCATAAATCATCTTATTACATTTCCTAAGCGTTTGAAAAAGGGGAAAAGAGACTAAACATCCATCCCCGTTCAATATCATAGGATGGCGTTTAATGGTACCGATCCCGGATCGAGAATAAGGGAGCAGAGAAGAAGAAGCCTCTTCGTCCTCAACATAGCGAAGAGATGAATGAAAGGACGTCCCTAAAGTCTCCACAACTCTCAACATACTTCTAAAGAAAGATTCCACTCGGAAGTCAGTAGTTGCTGCCATCGATCGAGACGATTCGTACGGACTTTTGCAATCCTGTAACGAACCTCTAGAGGATCGTTACATTCTAAGCCTGTTGTTATAATAGGCTCTTTCTCGTAAACTCGAACAGGGACCGAGAGAAGATACTTCTTAAGATATGAGAGAGCTGTGGAATATCAGAGTTGATCTGGACCACTGGTTCCAAAAACTCGTTTCGAGGACTGGAGGGACGACCGAATTGCTTCTACTTCTTTCAGATTATGATCCAGGACATCTGAAACTCTATCCAGATGTCCGGCACCTTCTTTCTATCACCTCAGGTGAAACTTGACGCACTGAGAGATGTTCAGAATCATTCCTAGATCTTGAATAAAATTTCAGTTTCCCGTTAGGAAAAAACTGTAGAGGTCTGAATTGCAGTATATTTAGGGAAACAAACTTCTTCAGGAAGGAAATGGTCCCTCAGCAAGCTCATCCCTTCCCCTCCCCGAGTATGCTTCTTCCCTAATAAGGCTGCGCTTTGCCTAAGCAGGAGAGCATATAATAGTGCAATGTTGCGGTAGACTCGTAGTCCTATACCGTGCGGTAACGAGCACCGAAAGGATTAAGAGATATCTCTGTTGAACATAGTAAGGCAAACGAATGCAATGTTTATTCATTCATGTAAGAAATCCCCTCAATCTTAGGCTAAAGTCCGTGATTGTAGGGCAGAGATACAGTTAGTCAGTCAATCCCGTAGGAGAGACAGACGTAAACTACCGTGGATGACAGCGAACGAGCTGGGACTGGCTCGGTTGGACTGGAGTGGACAGTGACAGCAGCAGCTTACATTCGTCGTCTCTTACCGTTATGCGTGGGTTGCCAGCTACTCTAATCTACGAAGAAATAGGTCCGTTATTTTTGAGCAGAAAGAGACTCTCAAGCTGGTATATTTAAGCGAAACAGAAAACGCTAAATATATATAAGTGAGTTTGTGTCGTCAGAACACTATCATACAACGGTAAAAGAAAAATCGGAAACTCCTGTAGGCTGCAGGGAGTAACGATTAAATGCCTTAAAATAGACAATAGACCTCTCGGTTGTCATCCGAAGAGGTAACTACAGCAGGCGTATATGACTTGAACCAACCAGTAGTAAAATAAATTGTTATGATGCAATAAAAGTTTGTTCATACTTACCTGGCAGACATATCTATAGCTGAATTCGGAAACACAGCTACATACATATCTGACAGGCAAGTTTATTGAACAAATCTTAGAGAATCGAAGCGGATAGCTC
>NC_087207.1:91541228-91570573 GCF_015104395.2 Macrobrachium nipponense
GAGCTATCCGCTTCGATTCTCTAAGATTTGTTCAATAAACTTGCCTGTCAGATATGTATGTAGCTGTGTTTCCGAATTCAGCTATAGATATGTCTGCCAGGTAAGTATGAACAAACTTTTATTGCATCATAACAATTTATTTTACTACTGGTTGGTTCAAGTCATATACGCCTGCTGTAGTTACCTCTTCGGATGACAACCGAGAGGTCTATTGTCTTTATTTTAAGGGCATTTAATCGTTACTCCCTGCAGCCTACCAGGAGTTTCCGATTTTTCTTTTTACCGTTGTATGATAGTGTTATGACGACACAAACGCACTTATAATTTATTTAGCGCCTTCTGTTTTCGCTTAAATATACCAGCTTGAGAGTCTCTTTCTGCTCAAAAAATAACGGACCTATTTCTTCGTAGATTAGAGTAGCTGGCAACCCACGCATAACGGTAAGAGACGACGAATGTAGCTGCTGCTGTCACTGTCCACTCCAGTCCAACCGAGCCAGTCCCAGCTCGTTCGCTGTCATCCACGGTAGTTTACGTCTGTCTCTCCTGACGGGATGACTGACTAACTGTATCTCTGCCCTACAATCACGGACTTTAGCCTAAGATTCAACAGAGATATCTCTTAATCCTTTCGGTGCTGTTACCGCACGGTATAGGTACTACGAGTCTACCGCAACATTGCACTATTATATGCTCTCCTGCATAGCAAAGCGCAGCCTTATTAGGGAAGTAAGCATACTCGGGGAGGGAATGGATGAGCTTGCTGGGGACCATTTTCCTTCCTGAAGAAGTTTGTTTCCCTAATATACTGCAATTCAGACCTCTACAGTTTTTTCCTAAACGGGAAACTGAAATTTTATTCAAGATCTAGGAATGATTCTGAACATCTCTCAGTGCGTCAAGTTTCACCTGAGGTGATAGAAAGAAGGTGCCGACACTTGGATAGAGTTTCAGATGTCCTGGATCATAATCTGAAAGAAGTAGAAGCAATTCGGTCGTCCCTCCAGTCCTCGAAACGAGTTTTTGGAACCAGTGGTCCAGATCAACTCTGATATTCCACAGCTCTCTCATATCTTAAGAAGTATCTTCTCTCGGTCCCTGTTCGAGTTTACGAGAAAGAGCCTATTATAACAACAGGCTTAGAATGTAACGATCCTCTAGAGGTTTCGTTACAGGATTGCAAAAAGTCCGTACGAATCGTCTCGATCGATGGCAGCAACTACTGACTTCCGAGTGGAATCTTTCTTTAGAAGTATGTTGAGAGTTGTGGAGACTTTAGGGACGTCCTTTCATTCATCTCTTCGCTATGTTGAGGACGAAGAGGCTTCTTCTCTGCTCCCTTATTCTCGATCCGGGATCGGTACCATTAAACGCCATCCTATGATATTGAACGGGGATGGATGTTTAGTCTCTTTTTCCCCTTTTTCAAACGCTTAGGAAATGTAATAAAGATGATTTATGACGTCACACGGGAGCGACAATGACGCTGATCGCCCCATGTTGGCCTTCAGGATCTGGATTCACCAGAGGTCACGTCCTTCCTAGTCACTTTCCAAGGACCTTTTCTGAGAGAGTCGGTCTACTCTAACTCGAAAGGTACCTATAACCTCTCCGCTCTGAGTCCGACTACGTTCAGACTATCGAGATGTTTACAGGAATAAGATTACCGTCTTCCCTTTCCGTCTGAAGAAGGATAAGCTGGCAGTCACAACTATTAAAGAATACGCAAATATGTTGTTGGACGGCCTTTGGGCTCAGAGATTTGCTTCTGTCAAACAACAAAGCCCTTCTTGATCTTTGAGTTCTGTGGAATCTCGAAACTCGCTCACCATCTACTTTTTGTCTCACCTGTTTTCTCGGAGTCAGACTCTCGTGCGAGATCAGGTGACATATAGTAGCCCTAAGTTTCTTGTTGACGAAGTCGGTTGCGTTTATACACCCCCGATGATCGTGTAACATGAGACCAGGTTGGACTGTCAGGCATTCGTCCTTCGGGACTGAATCGCCTTTTTGCTCCTCGCTCCTTTCTCCTGGCACCAGAAGCTCGAGTCAGGAGTTGCTCAGGAGTTGATTCGCTGACGACGTTGGGTTGCGTTGATACACACCCCAAGGTTTGCTTAGATTGAATCGCCCAGGCAGTCCAGACACTCATCCTTCAGCGAAGAATAGTGCCTTATGGTCTTCAGGGTACAGCCTTGCTGTCCTTGATTCGTCTGACTGGTCAACTGGTCGGTCACCTGACTTTAGTACAGACGGACTGACTGTGCATGTCCAGATCGAAGCTTTCAATATGGAACTTAGACTTAGTCTGAAGTTCTTGAGGTCAAAGCATTCGAACCTCTCCTACCTGTTAACTTCTTGCATGTGATCAGGAAGGCCTTCTTCTAACCACCCTAGATACGACAAAGAGGGTTAGTGAGATTTTAAGCCATTGTCACAAGTTTGGCTTTAGAGAACACAAGGTGGTGTGCTCTCTAAGCCTTCCGTTGTGCCTAAGAATGGAAACCCTTCTTGTCCTTGGGCCAGGAGCTTGGAATCAAGGATGGCACAAGTTAGTGGGCAGGAGCCAGAGAGAGTCCTGTGCCCTGTCGGGTCTCTCAAGTTTTATCTACATAAAACTCAAGAAAGTCGAAGTCATTCGGGCAATCTGCAGTGTTCCGAAAAAGACCAGACTTGCCCATATCGAAGAACACCCTGGCTTTAGTGTTAAGGAGTTCTTTCAAAAAATACTCCTTCATTGTGTTTGCACAAAGATTTGAAATCTTTTGATCTGAATGCTCACGAGGTGAGGGCGCGGCCTCGGAAGCATTTCAACAGAGCATGGCACTCAGCAACATCCTGAGTACCATGTTTTAGCGAAGCAACTCTGTGTTCAGTTCACACTTCCTGCGAGATGTGAAGATGGCATATGAGATCTGCTGCTCGCTAGGGCCATACGTGTCTGCAGACACAATCTTGGGGGCAAGAAGTACCACTTATCCTATCCTGTAGAAAATGGTTAGGAAGAGCTCTTAATTTAGTTGTTGAGTGGCCGACACGGCGACTTCTAACTCTTAAGCCTTAGTTAAACACACCTTAACTTTGGCTAGGTTGGTCAGGTGGTGATATATATATTTATATATATATTTATTTTACTTCTTAGCCCTCATGGTATGGTCAATATGGTCTAGTCACGTCGTGGTCTCGCCCCTGTTGGACAGATCATCTGGAGTGGCACCAGCTATATAGGTCTCTACCCGCTGGCAACTCTAGTAGCACAAGCAGACTTACGTGGCAATAACCACGAAGCCAGCTATGCTAACAGGTGGAACCAAGATGTAAATCATCTGCATGCATTTGTTTCCCAAAATCCTTCTATTCTGTCCCTTCCCACCTCCAACGGTGGGATTCAGCTATATATATATCTGACAGGTAAGTTTCATGAACAAAATGATATTGTTATGATACAATAAAGTTTGTTCATACTTACCTGGCAGATATATATAATCAAGTACCCACCCACCTCCCCTCAGGGGACAGTGGAAATAAAAATTATGAATAGAAAACGGGAATGGTTCCTGATACCCGCTGGGAGGCGGGAATGGGTACTAACCACCTGGCCGACCACTGCGTGTGCCGGAGGTTTTTAAAATTCTGTCGGACTTCAGAAAATACAGCTATATATATATCTGCCAGGTAAGTATGAACAAACTTTATTGTATCATAACAATATCATATTAAAGCCTTATTTATTGTTTTAGCCATAAATTTCAAGGTTTTCAAAACCTAGGCCAGGCTAGATTATTGGCACTGAATAGCCTTGCTCTTGGCCAACATTGGCAATGTTTTTATTTTCATATTATGGTTTTTCCTCTCTCTCTCTCTTCATGTTGTCATTGTAGCTCTGAGTTGTCATGAAACAAGTATGTCATTAAATGAGAAGTGCCTGTATATAGCAAGTACATTACATTCCGTAACTACATTGTACACCTTAGAACTAACACGTAAAAAATAACCACACATACACAGGGCTATTTCATGTCCTTTCTGTGTGTTGTGTCAATTTTTATCTGTGTAGTGCTTAAACTACAGTAAATTGCATATTTATGTCACCATCAATATTCAAGGTGGAAATTTTTGTCTGCGAGCATTAATTGTTCATATTAATTCATTAGAGAATTCTAAAACTTGTGTGTTGAAAAGGTGTTATAACATTTCAGAAGATAAAATTTAACATTGCAATAACAATTTTTAAGGAACATTGAGTATATGATAATTTATAATATTAGTTAATTTTTTGAAAGTTCAAGTATTCCCATAGATATTTAAATCTCAAAATATATCATTGTTTTTGAGCTACCTTGATGTGATTCTTAATTGGTCTTCTGATTCTGGTTCAATTAATATTTGAGTTACCAGTAGTAAATGGTATTATATAGTGTACAGTATTTAATATTGTGGTTGTTGTAACTCTTGTGGATGACATAGTTACAGAATTTAAATATGTATATGTAATGTCAAATTGTTTGCTTAAACCAGATCATTTTATTTTTTTCAGAGTTGGTGGTGGTAGCAGACCCTCCATTTGGTGGCAGAATGGAGTTACTGGCGCACAATTTGCTTACTATTCAGAAAGAATGGAGAGTAGCTAATAAGTTGTCTGAAGAAAATCAGCTGTCAGGTTTGTGAACTAAAAGTATTTAATTAATATTCTTCATTTGTTAACCCTCTGAGATTCAGGTGACATCATGCATTGTAATTCAATTCCCAATTCTTCAAATTCCAGTGTTGTAATTTACTGAAACACCAAATCATTTTTAATTATGAAAAATAAATTCTAAGCAAACAATAAAAATATGTCCATAATTGGTCAGTTTGATTTGCCACAGAAAATGTTGTGACCTCCAAAATCTCAAAGGATTGATAAGTATGTTTCCATTTCATTTATAAATTTTAATTCTTTTTATGTTATACATGTTAGTATTAGTTGTGCTTATCTGGTATGTTTGGTAATCCAATTTAGATATTTATTGGAATGAATCTTACCTAATCTATGAAAGTTCACTTGTATAATGTGCCATTAGGTGTGATCGGCTTACAGTATAAAAAAGTGACACATGGCTAACACGCTAGGACTGTCTCTGTAATCACCTGTTTCCCACCAGGAACTGGGTGAAAAATGTTTCATGGTATTGCGAATAATACCATAGATGTACAGCAATTGTAGAGGTAGAGAATAGTAAAAAAAATGAACTTATGTAGGTTTTGGTTTTGAACTTGAATACGTACATTGATTCTCGGAATATCCCAGATGAATTATTAGTGAAGATTTAATGTTTGTTTTCCTTCTGAGTTTGTTTTCCTTCTGAACAAATATAAACTCAAATATTAATAAAGTACTCTCAACCATTCGATAAGATTCTACAGGCATTCCCGAGTTTATGATCGGAGTTCTGTTCCTGAAGTGCGACGTAAGCCATAACACTTATTAAAAAAATTGCTAAAAGCTAGAAATAAAGTGATGGAAGCCTTACCCTTAATCCTTTGGTTGTCTTGAAAACTTCCCAATTGATTTACCTTCCTCTGGTGAGTGCCTCGTTGGACGAGTGGGTTATCGATTCGGTAGTTGGGAGTTCGATCTCCACTCAGCCAATAAGGAATCAGAGGAATTTATTTCTGGTGATTAGAAATTAATTTTGCGATATAATGCAGTTCAGATCCCACAATAAGCTGTAGGTCCCGTCGCTAGGTAACCAATTAGTTCTTAGCACGTAAAAAATATCTAATCCTTCGGGCCAGCCCTAGGAGAGCTGTTCATCAGCTTAGTCTGGTAAAGCTAATCTGGTGAGGTGTGCATCCGTGATCTTGTAGAATTTTTCCCAAAATGTACAAATATTCTTCCATCTCATACAGTAGACTGAAACTTCAATTTTAAATATCAAGAATGTAGAAGAAATTTATTATTCTCGTGAAAATATTAGATTTCAAGATGATCTTCATAAATGTATAATAACGGTGATTTAAATGAATGCAGTGCACTAAAAAAACAAAAAATCCTTGAATGTTGCCACCTTAGTGTAATGTTTATAGATTTTTTTTTTTCTCAAAATTTTTGTTAGTCATAATTGGATGCATCTTCTGTCCTGGGAAGTACAGTACATAATGCTCTTACAAACGTGATATTGAAACTGATTTCTTTACTTTGTTGCATTGACCAGTACTACAATTTATATCTACTTACAGACACTGGCAAGTTTTTGTGAATGATATTCAAGTTTGATAATACCTTATATATTGGGCTGTATAAAAGGGATAGGCTACTATGATTATCCTTTTCCAAATTGAATTTTATTGGTGGCATTCATTTAGTTTACCAAAAAATGTTTATAGCTATCTCTCTTTATTTTTTAGCAGTTTGAAAGTTCCGGAAATATTTTTGGAAAAGTTTTAGCCATGTTTTCAGATCCACATAATTCAGTGTTTGACCTGTATGTAGTTTTTATGATTGAAAAAGATGAAGGAAAAGTAAAACTGCCTTGGCATAGATAAACTTCAACCTTGAAAGGGTAAAAGATGGTAAATCAATGTGTGGTTAAACTGTTAGTAATAGTTTAGACCTTTATTTAGTTTTGACTTGAATATTTTCCCAGGGATGTAAGCCTTGTAAGTTAAGATTTCATAGGTTGTTTTTCATAGTTTTATTAATTGTAAATATTTCTTTTGTGCTACTTTTCTATGTGGTATTCCACTGGATTTTTGCTGTTATTCAGTATGTATGATACATTATTCCACTTTGTCTTTTGACTTTTTATTTATATTTTTTCTTTCAGTTTTCTTCATTTTCCCATACTTCATGGAGCCCCAGGTCCTAGGACAGCTGCCAAACTTTGTGATGTTGGATTATCAAGTGGATTATGATAATCATCCATTATACTCTTCAGGTCAGTATAGGGATACAAAGGCAACTTCTATTCTTTAAACTTGACCTATTCTATACTATTTTCAGTAATGCTTTACCACCATCACCTTTAAGCCACCCCTCTCTGGCAGGAGTCTTTAGAGAGGGGTGGCTTAAAGGTGGAAGTGAACAAGTAAAATAGAGGTTTTGGTGAGCAGTAGGGAAGATACAGGCAGAATAGTAATGCAAGAAAGAAGAGGCTTGATTATATAATAGGTGGAAAAGTGTAAATACTTATGATCTACTTTAAGCCAAGGGGGAGGACGTGAGGAGAGGATCTACTTTAAGCCAAGAGGGAGGACATGAGGCTGAAGTTGACAGTAGGATAAAAGGTGCATGGGGGAAGTGGAGAGAGGTAGCTGAAGTAGTATTATGCGAGTGCCTTGTTACGTAAAGGGGCAGACAATCCAGATAGCTA
Source organism: Macrobrachium nipponense (assembly GCF_015104395.2). Lineage (NCBI taxonomy): Eukaryota > Metazoa > Arthropoda > Malacostraca > Decapoda > Palaemonidae > Macrobrachium > Macrobrachium nipponense. The sequence continues at coordinate 91,548,584 of NC_087207.1, forward strand.
CCCAAGGTGGATTAAAATTTATGTTGTTTGTTTTTAGTATGAAGCAGTTTTATTGTAAGCTACACAATAGTGTCTCCCATCTTAGAGCTGCAGCTCATAAGATGTAATGCCTGCGCTCTGCTTTACCAATGGAATTGGCTGGTTGTAGAACTATAATCTGAACTCCTTGTTTTATGATTAATCCAGATTCTAGTATCTCTCTTCTGCACTTGTGCTACCTTTTCTTTAGGGCAGCATGTGGTTCTCTAAAGTTTTTTCCGTAGAGGGACAATACAAACACATCTCACCCTGGCTCAGAGCTTTATCGTTCTTGCAAGGAAGACAGTCATTGGCCCCCTGCTCACTATCTTGGCAGAACATGACATTTCTGGGTGAGATTCAACTTGAGACTGCCCTCCCACCTAAGAACCAGTCTCTTATGATAAGGGCAATGGTTTGAGGTTGTATTTCCAAGGAACAAGTACTAAATTATCAAAGAAATTTTTGTTTTTCCTAGGCATACAAACCAAAGCAACAGTGTTAGTTTTTTAGCTGGTGAATGGATGACATAAATTAACTACCATGTTGCTAGTTTCATTGTTTCCAGCCCTTGTTGTGGAATATTACAATGTGAAAGGCTATAGTTCATATACCAAGGAAAAATACCAATTTATCTAAAAATATGATATGCTGTATGCAATACTTATACATCTATTTTTTTTCAGGACCAAAGGGCATGGCCCAAGGATCTGCAGTCAGAGTTTTTGTCAACGATCGCCCCTCTTTGTTTGCATTACCAGAAAATAAAGGATATAGATTGTGTGATATTTGCGACAGATGGGTCCAGTCTACAAATAAACACTGTAATAAATGTAAAGGCTGCATGTCTAAGGTGAGTTTGCTCATCTGTGGAGTGAAAATATTTTTAATTTGTGCTGTATATCTCCATATAATCATTAAAGCTAAACCATCATCCTTCTTCATTCTACTATCAGTCTTGTTTAGAATATTTATAGCATCTGTTGTATCTATCATGAGTTTCTGTCACTGAATTACTAATGTTGCTCTTAGGAAAGATATTAAGCAACTTTATGGAGATTGATTTTACATATTTTGTTTTGAAATATATAAATATTTTTATGCAACAAGATTTTTTTATTTAATGAATTTTCAGGATGGGAGGACATACAAACACTGTGATGATTGTAACAAGTGCGTGAAACCTTCTTGGAATCATTGTTCAGGATGTCAAAAGTGTCAGCCACAGGACCACAAGTGTGGAGATGCAGAGAATACAGTCAAGAGCTTCTTGTGCCACAGTTGTGGAAAGGAAGGACACAAGAGAGTTGACTGTCCTGACAGAAAGGTAAGTGTCAGTAGCATCATTTAGAATTGCAAGGTTTATATTTGTACAATAGACAAAAAATAAGGGGTTGTTAGTGCTTTATTTTGTAGTTTTTAGTATTTTTTAACTGGATTCCTTGACCTTTGCAAATCAAGATGTAATATATTTCTTGCTGGCTGGAAATGCGTCAGCACTTTCACTAATAGTCAATGGCAGTGGTCATTGGCCCTGGTCACTTAGGAACTGCATGTTACAAGGAACTGACTACCCTTGAGTACATTTAGCCTCTGAATTCATAGATTTTATGGCAATGGGTAGGTACAATATAGAAATGCACCCAGATCCCAGGCATTTGGGGATATTAAGAATCTCATGGTTTGTATATTAAGGATGAAGGGGAAATAGGAAATGTAGTGCAAGAACCCTGAATCAGATAGACTGATAGATAGAACAGATTGTTCTTTTTCTCAACTCAATCCCTAGGTGGGGTCACTGTTTTTAATTTTCTATATAAGAAACCTATTGAGATGGCTTTGTTTGTCTGTCCACACTTTTTGTGTCCACCCTTAGATCTTAAAAACTACTGAGGCTTGGAATTCACAAGGAGGTATTTGACTTTGTCCACAGACCAATATTATAGGTCTTGAGTCACTATGGCAATCCTGTTAGATATGTAAAGTTTCCTATGGACAAAATAGATGCAGTGTCAGTGGTATCTTGAGTAAATTTGCTGTAAATAGTTAGTTGCTACAAGGGAATGTAATTTATCCTTGTTTGGTCATCACAGATTTTATCATGAAAAAGGTATTCAAAGATTTTTCTTCTATGTTTAGGTTGCAATAGCTAAAGAAAGTTTATACTTCAGATGTATTTTTAGTCAGTAGAACACCCTAAGATTTACAAGCTTTCTTAAAATAGGAGGTGTCTTATGTGTAGAGAAATGGAACTTGGATAAACTAACGGGTATCCGTACATTATGTACAGTGGGTAAAATAACATTAGATGGAGAGGGGATTAGTGAAACTGAATCTTTCACTTTCACATTTTTAATAGCAATGATACTTAGTACAAGTTCTCTTGAGTTTGAATTTATTGAAAGACTAAAAAGGCCAAATCAAGCAGTGAGCAGGCTGAAGAATATTTGGAAATCAAATAGACTGGAATTGCATACAAAGGATTATAGTTAAAGTCTAGTACGATCTATATTGCTATATGGACAAAATTCATGGTATGACAATGAAGTTGTCTAAAAGATTGTGTAGATTTAAAAATAAAGCTGTAAGATGAATGTTAGTATTAGGTGGCAGATGGCAGAATAGTCAGAAATGGTACCATAAAGGAAATTATGCAAGTTACATAGGTAAAAAGAGATAAATATGATGAAATGGGGATGGTCAGAACTTAAATTTTGCACAAGGTCTGGGAGAATACTAGTTCATGCCATTGTTTATGGAGTTCTTGCAGGCACCATAGGAGTTGGAAGATCTTAACTTATTTTGGATGAGAAGTATGAAAAGGGAAACTGAAGTGAATATTTGTAGGAGGTAAAACACAAGAAAGGCACAAACAGTAGATTGTTCCGATACGTAATACAAACCTTTCGGTCCTTTAACAATAGGAATATACTTTCGGCGTAACTGGAATTACGGCCGTTGAATCTTGAACAAGGTGGTTAGGCAGTAACTACTGTGGGGCAAGCTAGCCTGCCCGGATGTAAACACCTCCACTTTACTTTCGGCCGTCTTCCGAGGAAGACGTGTGTTTGTGAGCTCCGTCTGACTGGTCGTTGATCTTTTTTCCCGGTGGGATCCTTTTTGGTTTATTTTTTGTATTTAAATAATTATGCATATACGGTGTTTGATATTAATACTAAACAAAGGTTTGTCCTTGGTTTTTCAATTAATATACAAACCCACTTTTTGTGATAGCCTTTGTAACCGCCCCTCTACTTGTGTTAAGAGCCGGCGGCTAAGGTATGCCAACATATTTACATTCTTTTGCCCTTTAACACTAGCTCAGACCTGCCTGAGGACAACATATGTATTTATCGTGAGGATGAGACATGTATTTAACGTAAGTGATATTGATCCTGTAACGGGGCATGTATTCATCCGGAAATCACGCTTGCGCTTGGGAATTACCAAGGAAACTTCAAGGTTTGTTCGTGTTTTGTTGTTATGGTAATTTCTCTTCTTCCTTTCACTTACTATCGGAAGAAGGTAGAAGGATGGGCATGCAGTGCTGATGTTGGGGGATCTCCTCTCACTTCGGAGGGCAGTGCCCTTGGATGTGTGAGGAGTATCCTCATTACTTTAATATTATTTTCCTTATTTTACAGACTAGTGGTGATTGTGTTTTCAGCAATATTGGTTGGATGCTCTTCGTATTGGTGATCCTAACCTTGGAATTGTACCTATGACTCGTAGCATGTTGCGTACCGATCCTTGAGTGTGTTAACTGATCCCCCACTGATAATCATTTTCATTACCACTACTACCCGGGAGTTATGTCACTGGACGAAGCTGTCACGCTGCCCTGTGAGGTTATCTACTCCTAATGGTAGAAGTCTGGCAGAAGGAGAAACCGAAGAGGAAGAGAGCTCATCAAGTGGGTCCTGTCTCTCCTTCTTCGGGGAGGAAGCAGACGGGGACCATGGAGGTACCGGCCACCGCTGGTAACTCCTCTCCCGGTTCCGAAGGTTCCACCTCTGGACCGGGAACCGTCTCGGCTGCCTGCTTGCGAGCGTTACTGTGATCACCCGTGCAGACAGGGTCCAGACTCGGAGTTCGCTCACCGTGTCAGGACCCAGGCACGGAGCGGAAGATGGTAGGAGTCGCTCGGGTGACTCGTCAGACCGGCATTCACTCTCGCAGCGGTCGTCCTGTGCCCAGGGTTGACGTGACGTTCCCGCGGGTCCATGTGCGCAGAGCTGGTGGAGGCGGGCCATCCAGCCCTCTTTAATTAATCCTTTTCTTTCAGAGACAGCCCCACCCAGACGACGCGTGAACAGTCTCGGGGGTGGCAGACGCTTCACCTGCCAGGTAGGAGTTTCGTAGCCCTCCTCGAGGAAGCGTTCTCTCCACTGCTACTCCTGCAGGTCTCTCCGGACAGGTGCAGTTGGGCCGTGTTGCTTTGGCAACTGCCCCAACTCTGTCCTGGGCGGAGGACCTGTCAGTTGTCCTGAGGAACTGGCGAAGAGGAAGTCCAGGAAGAAGAGGAAGGTGTTGCAGTCGTCTTCTGCCGCCTCTTCCCCTTTGACTTCCGAGGCCCCCCCAGCCGAAGAAGAAGGAGGTAGCCTCCTCCCCCCCACCTAAGAAGTCTCACTCAGAGACCTCTAAGGGTCTGTCCCACTCCGGTGGGACAGTTGGGGCTTCCGCTGGTCCTCCTGTTCCTTTGGGAACGGGGCCCGTGTCTCCTTCTGCAAGGAAGATGATGATGGGGACCGGAGGGGTACCAGCTAACACCAGTACCTCCTCTCCTGGCGCCAGAGGTTCTGCCTCGACACCAGGTACCGTCTCGGCCTCTCGTTCGCGAGAGGTACCAAGTGTACGGTCACCAGCAGCCAAGACCCAGGCAACCGAGTTCGCTCGGCGCCAGGATCTAGGCACGGAGCGGAAGACTGGTGGGAGTCACCCAGGTGACTCACCAGGAGCTCTCGTAACATAAGAGACTGACGCCCCGTTCCTTGGTCCAGCATTTCTTCGCAAGAAGACCGCTGGTCCAGACCTGCAGCTCGATCGCCACCATGGGTTGGTGACTGCCTGCAGTCCTCCCAGCCTACTGGTTCTGCTAGTAGGCAGGGTAGGAGCGTCAGGTCTTCCTCACCTGTCCCTTCAACCTCCTCAGCGGAGTGACCATAACCGCCGTTCACGTGACGGTCCGGCTGGATCAGGCACACAGACCGGGGTGGGCTCCTCCTTTGGTCCTCTTGAGAGGTTTCGACCTCGACGAGGACTGGGACGTGTCGGAGGACGATATCAGCTCTCTCCTGTCAGGTGCTCGCTCAGCCCCACTGCAGAGCGTTCTCCGTAGGATTCCACGTCGGGGACTGCGTTCCTGGGGGGACCTTCGGGCCCTACCGGACGTAAGTCCCCGTCGTTGAGGAAGGATCTTGCCCTGTCCTCGATTTCTACGGGAATCGGGAGGACCACCGCCCGATGATCGTCGGACGAATTCGGTGGGGGTTTCGCCGAGTGCTGAGAATTCTTCGGAGTTTCTAGCACTCTCCGAGTGTTCTGGTTTTCTACGATCTGCAAACACTTGGGCGAAACCACGGTCCAGAGTCGGCGAGATGTGAATCCCAGATAATTGTTACTATGATAATCGGGAATCTCGCCGAAGGCTCGAATTCCTGGAATTTCTAGCATTTGAGAGAAGCACTGCTGCTGAAGGAAGAATATCTCGGGAGGGGCTTAGCCTGGATGGTCCTGATGGTCCGTCACCTCAGTAAGCGGCCAACCCCGGGATAGAGAAGAACGGGTGTGAACATCCAGTTTGGCTCTAACTATCGTCTTTGGTATCCTGTTTTCACCAAAGAAGTCTTCCTTTGGGAAAACTTCTCCTTTGCTCTCTTCATTAGAGAATGAGGGGTGTCGGCTTCCAGTCCTTATTCTTGTTCCTTGAATGGAAGAGAATTTAGGATGGAGGTCTATATACAGGAACCTACAAATATACTACGTACATTGCCCTCGCGACATGCTTCTGTTATCAGTTGAATTGTCCGAGGTGTAGGCACATACCGTAGTTAACTCTACGAGTTGTGACCAAGACAAATAGTATCTTCTTAACCCTTAACGCTGATTGGACGTATTAAACGTCGACGAAAATTGTCTGTCGGGTGCCGAACCGACGTACCAAACGACAACAAAAAAAAGTTTTAAAAATTCGCGGAAAAATACTTATAGGCCTACTAGGCAAAAACTTTTGAATCACGCGCCTTGGGGGATGCTGGGAGTTCACGGATCAAGCTGTGTTTTGTTTACAATCATTACCTAGGCGTGCAAATGCGAATTTCTTTCTTCTCGCACTAAAAAGCATCAGCAACACATCTCAGAAATTATTTCGTCACTTTGACATAATTTTGCACCATTTTATATTAGCCGTTACATAGGGTTTTATATATGGAAATTTGCACAATTTCATGTAGAATATGACAAAAAACAACTCATGGTTGTAGGTTTCATCAGTTTTGAAATATTTTCATATAACGATAAGTGCCAAAATTTCAACCTTCGATCAACTTTGACTCTACCGAAATGGTCGAAAAACGCAATTGTAAGCTAAAACTCTTATACTCTAGTAATATTCAATCATTTACCTTCATTTTACAACAAATTGGAAGTCTCTAGCACAATATTTTGATTTATGGTGAATTTATGAAAAAAACATTTTCCTTACGTCCGCGCGGTGGTAACTCTTCCGAAAAAATCAGAAATTTTGTCGTCTGATTGTTGTAATGTTTGCACAGTTTTATATTAGCCATTACATAAAGTTTTATATATAGAAATATGTGCAATTTCATGTAGAATACAACGAAAAACAACCCATGGTTGTAGCTTTTATAATTTTTGAAATATTTTCATATAAATAACGATAAGAGCCAAAATTTCAACCTTCGGTCAACTTTGACTCTACCGAAATGGTTGGAAAGTGCAATTGTAAGCTAAAACTTACATTTTAGTAATACGCAATCATTTTCCTTCATTTTGCAATAAATTGGAAGTCTCTAGCACAATATTTTGATTTATGGTGAATTTTAGAAAAAAACTATCCTACGTCTGCGTGGTTACTGCCGAAAAAATCATAAATTTTTTTGTCCGAATGTCGTAATGTTTGCACAGTTTTATATTAGCCATTAAATAAAGTTTTATATATGAAAATGTGTGCAATTTCATGTAGAATACAAGAAAAGACAAACTATGGTTGTAGCTTTTATCAGTTTTGAAATATTTTCATATAAATAACGATGTGCCAAAATATCAACCTTCGGTCAACTTTGACTCGACAGAGATGGTAAAAAAACGCAATTGTAAGCTAAAACTATTACATTCTAGTAATATTCAATCATTTACCTTTATTTTGCAACAAATTGGAAGTCTTAACACAATATTTCGATTTATGGTGAATTTCTGAAAAAAATTTTCCTTACGTCTGCACGGTAACTCTTAACGAAAAAATCAGAAATTTTTTCGTCCGATTGTTGTAATGTTTGCACCCTTTTAAATTAGCCGTTACATAAAGTTTTATATATGAAAATGTGCACAATTTCATGTAGAATACAACAAAAAACAACCCATGATTGTAGCTTTTATCAGTTTTGAAATATTTTCTTATAAATAACGATAAATAGAAAAAATTCGACCTTCAGTCAACTTTAACTTGACCGAAATGGTTGAAAACTGCAATTGTAAGCTACAACACTTACAGTCTAGTAATATTCAAACAATTACCTTCATTTTGCAACAAACGGGAAGTCTCTAGCACAGTATTTCGATATATGGTGAATTTTTGAAAACTGCTTTTTTTTACGTCTGCTCATTACGAATTCATGCATCATATTGTGATAATATTTTCTCTGTGTTGTTTTGATCATTTTACAATTAGTTATATACCAAAATCATCGCAATTTAGTGTACAATACAACGAAAAAATAATTAACTCATTAGCTTTAACCGTTTTGCTCACAGTGCGATTTGTATACAATTATATATGAAATTCTTTTTTTGCGCTGTCATATACTCCACTATTTATATATGATAATGATATTTTTTCATTTCTGATGGTTGCATACTAAACTTCAGGGAATGATTTAAAAAAAAAAAAAAAAGAAAACTTAATCTTGAAAATTAAGTGTGCTGTGATTTTTTGAAAAAAAATTTTCCCGTTTCGGCGCTCATTCGCGAACGCCGCCGGCATACGGGAGACACTTTCGTAAATACCGGCTCAGCGTTTAAGGGTTAATTGAACGGCAACTCAGGACTGCCCTGCAAACCTCCCAAGAGTTACCAGCTTCGATCTTGAGATACTTACGGTATTGTTACAACAACAACACCTCAGTGTTTGCATTCACTGAAATCCGTTTCAGTTAAATGCAAATGCTCGAGCGTATTTTTTTGCACTCGATGGTTCTAGCCAAACGCATTCCTTCTTGGAAGGGTTACCTGGCAACTCAGGATGACGAGTGAGCGAGAGCTAGCGGTGTATGGGCGACTGCCTGCCGCAGCCTAGTACCAGCTGGCTCTCCGAGATACCATGGTCAGATTATGTCTCTCTCCTCTGCAATGATTGACTACCGAACTGAATCTCTGCCCGGCAATCACAGACTTAGGTCTCTGGTTGGCTGGAATTCTCTCATAAGTGAATGACCATCTCTACTGCATCACCTTGGACATTGCGAGAATTTTCAGATATCTCAATAGACTCGCTATCATCTTTGTGTTTACCACACGGTAACAGAAGTCTGTAGCCTAGTCTCCCGCTGCATCACACCTGCTGCTGCAATAATGCGGAATGATTTCTTTAGACATCTGAGTTTGTCTTCTAAATATATCTCGTATTCGTAGGTGTGCAATTGTTCATTGTTCACCCCAAATTGTAGATGTAAAACAGAAGACATCACTTGTTCTCCACCCTGCCAGCTCTACTTCCAAGTATATAGATGTCCTCCCTGGATAAAGCTGGGAAGAAGATGATGATTCAGCCCGTGAGAAGCAGTTCTTCAGGCAGTACAATCCCTGTGTTTTCATTACTGAAAAGTGCTCCGCTTTCATTGCAACTCCGACTTCTCACCGAACAGCAATGAAGTAGCGGTTTAGCATTTTCAGTCCTTTGTAAATCACAGGGATTAAGCCGTCTTCGCGGGTTAGTGTCATCGGCGGGACTTTTCTACGTTCAGAATCTTCAGTTACTTCTCTCAATTCAGCTGTGAAGACGTAGGTCGGCATTCACCTATCACCTTCGTCTTCAACGGCACATAGTGTTGTTTCTCCTTAGTTGAGATTCAACTACTATGAGAACTCCTGTCTTGCCATCAGGACCTCGGTTTCTAGAAGGCAATTAACTTTCTCCTGTTGGGCACATGCCTTGAGAGAATCATCATCTATCTGGCAACAGATAGACGACTTGTACGGTCTCTCAGCATAACCCTTCAAAAGGCGAGGGTCATGTGACTATGCCTCGGATGCTTGGACAGCTCGCCTCACACAACCGAACGCAGTCAGTCGAAGCTTCCAAGACCGTCACGAGCTACACTGTGGACTTTGTATCGGTAGTTCCAGATCAGTTATTACTTCGTCCTACTAGCGTGTTCCGGTACCCATAACCATCGACACCCACCATGGAGTGTCGGTGTCTTTATCCACTGCGGAGACTAAGAGACTTCGCCGCAGTGGGGTACGAGACCACGAGACACTTCCCTGCAGTGGGATACAAGACCGCGAGACACTTCGCTGCAGACAAATAGACCAGTATGGGTACTGGACATCTACTCCGAAGAATATGTCGGACAGGAAGATGGATAGGTCATCGCGACCATATCCTTCTTTCCCTCCGGGACTGCCCACAGGTCCTTGGAACCTCATTTCCCTGGACCAGTGGTGGATGCTTGCAAGATGTGTTTGCTTACCCAGCTCCTTGACAGGACAAGTTGCATCTCGTCCATGGTGTGCTGGTGTAGAGGTAAGAAGGATGCGAGAGTGACTGGCTCTCCCCCTTCCAAGCCTCATCTCTCCATTCCTCATCCTTCGGGTTGAGGATAGGACTCGAACTCACACTGGGTGGTCGGATGATTGATGTGGTAAGCCTATACATAAGCATCCTTTTTATGTTTCTTATCAGAATCATAGAAGCAATCCCGCTCCTTCCTCTAGCAAGGGGAGGAAGGAGACTGACAATAATGCAAACCCTCCCCAGAACTTTGCATTAATGTCTCCGAGACCAATATTCTTTACATCCCTTTTTCGGATGAGTCACGATCCCTCACTCATTTCGAAAAGGTCCAGAAGTCTGACTCTTGAGCACGCAGCTCCTATACTCCGATCAAGTTGTCAGAGGCAGTAGGCACTCCTCCTCGCTCTTACGACCAGGAGGAGTAGGCTAGGTGCGAAGAACTCCAGTCAGTTCTAGAGGCTCACTCAGATTCCTCCCACCAACCAGTGAGTCTTCCTATTGTTAAAGGACCGAAAGGTTTGTATTACGTATCAGAACAGATAACAATTTGTTGAAAATTGTATTTTTCCCTAACCATTCAAACCTGAGGTCCTTTAACAAATATGCCCACCTCATGCCACCCTTCAATCTGAACCTGGGCCAAAAGGCAAAGTGGAGTGTTTACATCCGGGCAGGCTAGCCTGCCCCATGGTAGTTACTGCCTAACCACCTTGTTCAAGATTCAACGGCCGTAATTCCAGCTACGCCGAAAGTATATTCCTATTGTTAAAGGACCTCAGGTTTGTATAGTTAGGAAAAATACAAATTTCAACAAATTGTGATATTTCAGAGACTTTACCTCACTCAACTTTAGGGGGAATGATGATTGTTATGATGGCAGAGTTTCTTTTAAGGGCATGATTCAGATCAGGCTTCTCAGGTTAAGGCCAAGGGTTACGAGAGCTGGTCCCTCTCCACCTCCCAAGTCATAACCTCAGATTTATAGCAGGAACATAGAGGTGTTCAACCCCACCACTAATTTTTAATTGAGGTATGTTACATACAGATTCATGGATTTGACTCTTTCAGATTGATAGTATTGACTGTCTTATATTCCTCATCTTCCAATCTACTTCCTAGCTAGAGGATTCTGTACCTGGGAATGGTGATAGATACAGCATTATTGAGTTTTTCCATCAGACCAGAGGTTACAGAAATTCAGGACTGTCACTCGCTCCTTCTTTTTGAGGGGGGAGTAACCAGCTCACCAGTTGTCTTCTCTCAAGAAGTTGGTTCCTCATGGTTGTCTTCACATTCGTTTCCTGCAGTGGAGAATGAAACTTAAGAGTGTTGGTCCCTGGCAGGAGATTCCCCTCAGCTTTAGGTCCCTCTGTCAGCAGAGATAAGAAGCCACCTTCTGTGGTGGTTGGATGACCAGAACTTGACAATGGGACTCCCTCTTCATTCGCCCCCTCCGGATCTACTCCTGTTCTTGGACGCCTCTTCCAAATGTTGGGGTGCTCATCTCGAAGAGCTTTGGGCATTGTTTTGATGTCAGACAATACCATGGTGGTAGCATATGGGAACAAGGGGTGGCTGGTGTCTTACCAACTTCACTTGTTCAGTTGAGTTACATCAGTGTGGTGGCTGACAAGCTATTTCTCCTATGGGGAAGACCCATGTTAAACCTCTTTGCAACGTCCTTCAACAGGAAACTAGAAGTTTACTGTTCAGTGGACCCAGATCTGTTTGCTGTAGTGGAGAAGTCCCTTCATTATCCCTGAGACGATCTAGGAGTGCATGCCTTCCCTCCGATCTGCCTAATCCGTCATTTCCTGAACAGAGTGATGGGTTCCAGGAATCAGGATGACCCTGGTAGCCCCTTTGTGGCAAGAATTGGTTCCCAGACCTCTCTTCTGTCAGTGGTTCCGAGAGAAATTCCTCCTTGGCACAACTTTCTCCGCCAACCTCATTTGGAGAGGTACCACCAATAGGTAGGGTCCCCATCTCTTCATGGCTGGAGACTGTCCAGTATCTCTTAAAAGCAAGAGGCTTTTCTTGCAGCGCAGCGACTCAGATGTCTGGCTACCTAGATCTTTGCATCTACTGTGATTGGTGTTGTTGACGGGGTTTCTCTCCACTCATAACTTCTATTCAGCAGATAGTGGATTTTCTGATTTTCCTTGGAGCTGAGAAGCATCTCTTGTGTCTGCTATCAAAGGCTATCGGCCTGCCTTGGGTTTAGTTCTACATCTAAAAGGCGTGGACATCACTTCATCCTGGGAGATACCTACGTTGTTCAAGAGCTTTGAACCACTATGTTGATCGTCAGACAGGAACTGACTTTGAAAAAAGTTTTCCTCCTGGCCTTGGCTTCCTCAAAGAGAGTTGGAGAGCTTCATGGCATAGATTATTTATGACTTAAAACACCATGGGTTTGAGGTCCATAGCCTTCAAGTATGTCCCGGATTTGTGGCTAACACTCAAAATCCTTCGGTTCACAATGACAGATTTGCTTTGTTTTCCATTCCTTCCCTGAAGGAGTTTGTTGACAATGATCCTCAAGAGTTATTGCTGTGTCCAATTAGAGCACTGCGTTGCTATCTATATATATATATATAAAAAAAAAGAAGACTCGCCACTTAAGACCTAGATGATGTAGACATTTTGTTAGCACAGACCAAGCCAAGAAGGGAGTGTCCAAGAATGCCATATCATTTTGGCTTCATGAGGTGATTAGACAAGCCTACTCGTCACTTTCAAGTTCTGTCACAAATACTGTGCATGCAAGAGCACATGAAATTAGAGGAATAAGTTCCTCTCTGTCCTTTAAGAAGAACTTAATTGTTCATAAGATTTTGAATGCTGGCGCTTGGCTTCGGCAGACCACTACCACTTCCTTTTACCTGAAGGATTTTGCTTGCAGGTCCTTAGATACTTTCTCCTTGGGTCTGGTGGTGGCTGCCCAACAAGTTGTGGAGCTCATCCAGTGCCATTGGCAGGGCAGTTCATATCATGCCAAAGATGATTGTGTGGAAGAGAGAGCGAGTGAGATGATTGATCTCTTTCTTTCCCTTTTTTACATTCTTCATTCCTATGGGTGGGTCTCAAATATTAGACACAGTCATACACTGGAACTGGCTTGATGCAGGTGAATACAGCAATCTTACTTGTTACAGCACTTATTTTTATGTTCCATACAACATATAAATCTACTGCTCAGTAGCGTATACTCCTCTTTCCATACCCTTTGCTTGTGGCTGGTGTAGTTTGTTGCTTGAACAGATGAAGATAAAGCTCTTCATCTTCCATGTATACAAATGAACCTGGACATGTCTCATTGTATTTACTCCCAGTGGACTGAGTTTTAGATACCTATATATATATCTAATCTCTCACAGGGTTAAACCCCCTTCTTTAGAAGACTCAATTTTGGGAAGGGTGTGCTGAACATCCAGTCGGTTTAGGATTATTATACCTCCCTCCATGTATGAGTCCATTCTATTGTAAAGACCTGAGGTCTTAATGTTGACTGCCCACCTCTAATAATCCTGGGTTGGAAGAAAGACTAATTATGTCAAGGGGTTTACGCGTGGTCGGTGACCACTCTCCACCTCTTCTACGCCTTAGATGCCAAATGCCACAGATTCCTTGCATATACAGTCTGAATTTTTTAACTGGTTTCCAGCTGGCGCCAGAAGATTTATCACAATGTAAAGACCTCGGGTTTGTTAGCTGTAAAAAATACAAAATGATTAATCCTATTGTAAAGACCTCAGGTTTGTTAGCTCTAAAACTACAAATTGATTAAAAATGTCACTTTCGTGTAACAACCTTTTCACACCTTTAATCATCAAGTAATGTCTGTATGTTTATGTTTCAGAGATCACTTAGTGTGTCTGAAATTGATACACAAAACAAGAAAAGGAAGTTTAACCATTCTGCAGGCGTCGGTGGAATTGATCCTGGAAGAAGCCTGAAAGCAAATAAAAAGAAAAAGCAGAAAAAGAAGAAGAAATTTGTTTCTAGTGATCAAGCAGATAATAAAAATGAATTACCTGTGAAAAATCAGAGAGCAGACAAAATCATAAAAACAGGCAAAAAGAACAAACGAATTCTAAGCAATCAAGTAAGTAATGGAAGTGAAGCCTTGGCAAAGAATTCTGGGACAGCAAAGGATAATGCAAATGCAAGTTCACCTGAAAAAAAGTCAGATGTCTACAAAAAGAAGCAGTTCAGGAAAAGTTCAAAGCCACAGTCACCTAAGATGAATAAGGAAAACCTAACAGGTATTAAGAAAGGAAAAAAGAAAGTAATCCAGAACAAAAAGAAAAGTAAAAAGCACACCAAAGGAAAAGCATGACTGTCACTTTTAAAAAAAGATTGTGTTGATGTGAAGGAAGGAAATTTGGAGGAAATTGGAAATGATTTGACATACAGGTAATAGTAGAAATCCATCTGTAATATGCATATTTGGAGTTATATAATAAATTTGTTCAATATACAAAAGCATTTTATCATTGCCAAAATTTGGAATTAAAAAATTTTTAACTACTACAAAATCATGAGAATACTGCAGGAGCTTCTGTAGATCTATGCTTGTCATCTAGATTTTATAGTTAATGTGGATACTTTCTTTAAAAAGGCATTTTTGCTTTTAGATGCGCCTTTATTTAATTTCAATACAAAGGTATGTATGTGTCTTCTTGTAGTTACGGCACAAGGTAAACAATCAACAAATGTAAAAAAAATTGCCATTTGAAGAATGCTGTGGGCTTGAATCTTCACAAGGAGGGGTAGTTATAAGTGATCACATGGAGAAATAAGTTACAAGGATTGGGAGTAAAGGGAAAGCAGGTCATCCAGACAACAAAATTAAAATCCAACTCTGAAAGCATGATCAAATTTGGGGAAATGTTGCCTGATGAATATTTCAAAAACTAAAAAAATTATTTTCTAGAACAAAGGTTTGGCTCATAGCCATCCCAGTAGCCTAGCGCCTCGGTGGCGTGGTTGGTTTGGTGTTTGCTTCTCACCTCGGTGGGAGCGTGTTCGATTCTCGGCCATTCCATTGAGGAGTGAGAGATGTGTATTTCTGGTGATAGAAGTTCACTCTCGACTTGGTTCGGAAGTCACGTAAAGCCGTTGGTCCCGTTGCTGAATAACCACTGGTTCCATGCAATGTAACACCATACAAAGAAAAAGAACAAACCAGTAGCCTGAGTTATATGCCGACACTTCAGGGATCTGTGATAGCTACCTTTTCTCTATGTTCCTTTATAACATTACCTTCCATTTTTGTGCAAAATAAACTTGTTTATTGGCTTGCTTTCTTCTCGAATAGTGTAATCCAAAATAACTGTATCTGCCGGCTTACAAGACACACCCTCATATATTGCAAGGATATTTTGTGGAAAAAACAATTTTAGTATGTTTCATCATACATTTATTGAAAGAAGTTTTAAAGTGATTTTGTAGAGAAAATGTATAATTCTATTTAAATTTGATATAATGCTTTATTGCTTTTTGGCCATGGGTTTGGACACTGAAATTTACCATAAATAAATAATTTTACTTTATGGGAAACTGTACCCAAACTCTTAAATACATTCTCCATTACTGCCTTGAAAAAAGAGGGACTAAGGAGATGCTCATGCAACACTGAAAATAGTTGCTAGACTTCTGAAAGTACAACCTTTATAGTTATGAGCATGGCTACTCCTTTATCTTGAACAAAAAATTAGTAAATGAAGGTAACATTTCTCACTAAGTGTCAGTAATCGCCCTGTTGATACAACATAAACTCTTAAGATAAAATATGGACTTCTTCTGGCGATACAAAATTGTCAAGCTAGTGTAAGGGATGAGAAATGATACAAAGTGAAAGTTCAGCAAATGTTAACACCTCACACATAATTTTGGAAAAATAACTTAGTCATTTCAGACTTAACTGTTAGACCACAGAACTTTGCCCATATCAAATGTTACTTCACTGGGTATAAAGGAGAAGCAGTCTGTGTCTTGAACTAAAATCTTCAGAACCAACATGGAACAAATACCATATGAGACGGGTCTATGCGGCCTCATGAAGGGAGGAAGAAAAGTAGAAGCATTCTTAAGGAAGCCTTGTGTACCACAACACAATACATTTCCACAAAGCTCCTTAGCTGAGGTACAAAGCTTCAATCTTTTCAACCTCTTAACAGAAGCCAAAGTGCTGGAAAACAGGAAAAACTACCATCTCTTAAATTCTTACCCTTGTCTACAAGCCGTCTAACAACGCAAAAAAAAGACTTGCAACTCAAATTACTCCTCTGTAAGTGCCAACAAAGAGCTGAGGTAGTAGAAGCAAACTCCTCAAGCAAAGCAATAGGCTAGGCAGTAAGTAGGATACACTTCTGCTGCATAACACCTGAGGCAGCAGAGAAAGTAATTATGTAACAGAGACAGAGTGGTAAAAGGCCGGGAGGGAAGAGTAGGTGACGATGACATTTCATGTTTCGAAAATACTTCTAGTCCTATATAGCATTTAGCTCAGTACCCACAGAAATTCTTTCTGAAGAGGCAGAAGACACAAATATTTGAGGTGGCAGATGAGGGAGGGCCAATAACATTGATAGACACAAGACAGGAAAGTGAAGGTTATGAGAGGAGGAGGAAACAAGCAGGAAGGAGATTAGAGGAAAAGAACAAACAGGTTGAGATTGCAAAGCAGAAACAGATGTATGTAATAGGCTCAACAATAGGTTAAAATACATCAACATCATTATAATTAGAACTTTATGATGGTGAAGGCGATACTAGTACACTGACTTCTATTTGCTAAACCAATCCTTAGGCAATCAAGGAATCCGACCAGCTGTATGAAATGAGAGACGAGGTGTTTGGGGGGGTTACAAAACAACCTCACCCAGAGATATGACTCGGGTTCCCCCAACAGTGGAGGTTGCCTACAGGCACACGGTAGTGCTAAGCTTGGGCTACTGATGGGTGGGGCCAGCAACAGTTTCTATTAGGGAAAATGTGGATAAGAACAAAATTGGGGGAGCTACCTTCTCTTCCAAAACAAATTAGGCTAAACCATTAACTGATTCCAAAATCAGACTAGCATCCTGTTCCAATTTATCAAGCCACCTTTCCTGAACTGAAGGAGGATCTGAAGACAGAACTACAGTAGAGGAAACAGGAGGTAGAACTGACAGACGGGAGAAGGGAAGGAGAAAGTAGGAATGGGTGAGGAAACCAGAAAGGAAGAGGTAACCAGTTTATGCCTTACTCTAATCAGTTGCCTTCTTAACTATACACAGCCATTTTCTTATTGTAACTAAGGAAATTCATCACATTAGATCACATCCAAAATTTCTCGCACCAAAGGTTAAGGTCACGCTTTTAGCCCCTACAACTGACATGAAATACAAGGCCTATCTATTTCTGATGAATACATCCTGTTTACACACCAATCATTGTGGCAGAACCTAATATTGTTTACAGCTTCCAGATAAGGACATTCCTATCCAACAACTCAAAAAACATTCCAAATTGTGAAAAAGCTCAACAGCCAAAACAGAAAATGCTTAACATCACCAATCATGACAACAGCAAGAAGAATTCTAAGAGCTAAAATATTTGAAACCCACCATGTTTTCCACCATGTGGAAAACAGGTCATGCTGACTGCACCTGACTGGTGTGAAGGCATAAGCAATCTTAAAACAGTACCTAAGGTTCTTATCAAATAATTTTACCAAATTATACATATTTGATGAGATATGTTGTCTCCTGAATTTAATAATAGTTTCATAGCAGATACTAATGGAAATCCATGTCGCAATTGGTGTCAACTTGACTTGCCCCCATTTATGCTTCGTGCTGTCAACACTTTCCTGTGGAGAAGAGTAAGAAGTTAATGACATCCAACTGAGATCTTTTGGCTAACAAGGCATTGTAAAATTTGAGACAGTTTGGCTTCCGAGGTATTATGATGAAATAAAATGTTATAACCAGTCCCCAGCATCTTATACCTAGTCCCATTTTACTAACAGGGGGCCACAAATGGGACATGATCTTTATAGAAATGTTTATCATTACCAGTCTTCTATTAAGGATTTGTATTTGAAACACTGAGTCTTAACTAGAGTAAATGTTAAAGTGAATAAAAATTTGATTTCAGTGCAAATTTCACCAGCTTAAGGTTAGCTGTGCAAATTATAATATACTGCAGAGTCCTGTAGTATCTGGGTTAAAAAGTATTATTATTATGTCTATTTAGGCATGGCTATAGCATCTATGCAACTAGTTCACCACTGCTATGTAATCTGTTAAGGTATATTATCACCAATAAGATCCCACTTTTTTTGTCTTGAATACTTCACGTACTACTGCAATTTTCTAGTAGGCTTTCACATTTTCAGAATACTGACAGAATTTATAAAGTTATTTGTAAGAAGTCACTTAACCCTCTTACGCCGATTGGACGTATTAAACGTCGAGTCAAAATGTCTCCCGTATGCCGATTGGACGTATCATACGTCGGTCTCAAAAAAGTTTTTTAAAAATTCGCGGAAAAATACTTATAGGCCTACCAGCCGAAAACTTTTGTATCACGCGCCTTGGGGGATGCTGGGAGTTCACGGATCAAGGCGTTGTTTTGTTTACAATCGCTACGCAGGCGCGCAAGCGCGAATTTCTTTCTTATCGCACTAAAAAGTATCAGTGACACATCTCGGAAATTATTTCGTCACTTTGACATAATTATTGCACCATTTTAAATTATCCTTTACATGAAGTATTATATATGAAAATGTGCGCAATTTCATGCACAATACAACTAAAAAACAAAAAATACTCATGATTGTAGCTTTTATCAATTTTGAAATATTTTCATATAAATAACGATAAGTGCAAAAATTTCAACCTTCGGTCAACTTTGACTCTACAGAAATGGTCGAGAAACGCAATTGTAAGCTAAAATTCTTATATTATAGTAATATTCAATCATTTGCCTTCATTTTGCAACAAATTGGACGTCCTCTAGCACAATATTTCGATTTATGGTGAATTTATGAAAAACTTTTTCCTTACGTTCGTGCGATAACTCTTCCGATAAATTTTTTCGTGCGATTGTCCTAATGTTTGCACCCTTTTAAATTTGCCGTTACATAAAGTTTTATATATGGAAATGTGCGCAATTTCATGCACAATACAACAAAAGACAACCCATGGTTGTAGCTTTTATCAGTTTTTGAAATATTTTCATATAAATAACGTTAAGTGCAAAAATTTCAACTTTTGGTCAGCTTTGACTCTACCGAAATGGTCGAAAAACGCAATTGTAAGCTAAAACTCTTATATTCTAGTAATATTCAATCATTTACCTTCATTTGCAACGACTTGGAAGTCTCTAGCACAATATTTTGATTTATGGTGAATTTATGAAAAAAAAAAAATTACGTTCGCGCGGTAACTCTTCCGAAAAAATCAGAATTTTTTTGTGCGATTGTCGAAATGTTTGCACCATTTAAAATTAGCTGTTTCATAAAGTTTTATATATGAAAATGTGCGCAATTTCATGTAGAATACAACTAAAAATGATTGAAGGTTGTAGCTTTTCTCTTTTTTCGAAATATTTGCATATAAATCACGATAAATAGAAAAAAAACCACGTTCGGTCAAATTTGACTCTACCGAAATAGTTGAAAAACAAAAAACGCAATTGTAAGCTAAAACTCTTACGGCCTAGTAATATTCCGTCATGTTTCTTCATTTTGAAACAAATTTGAAGTCTCTAAAACAATATTGTGATTTATGGTGAATTTTTGAAAAATATATTTACCTTCACTCCGCGCGCCGATTCGCGGCCGCAAGTCTCCGAAATACGTACATGGCATTATCCTAATATTTGCTCCTTTTCATATTAGCCTTTTTATAGAGTTTCATATATCAAAATGTGCGCAAATTCATGAAGAATACAATAAAAAATAATTGAAGGTTGTAGCTTTTTTCATCTTCGAAATATGTGCATATGAAAAAATATATATATTAAAATTTCGACATTCGGTCAAATTTAACTCGTCCGAAATGGTCGAAATCTGCAATTCTAAATCTAAACTCTTACAGTATCGTAATATTCAATCATTTGTCTTAATTTTGAAACAAATTGGAAGTCTCTAGAACATTATTTAGAATTACGGTGAATTTTTGAAAAAAAAATTTTTTTGCGTCCGCGCGTTACGAATTCGTACATCATTTTGTGATAATATTTTTCCGGTGTTACTTTTATTGTTTTACAATGTATTATATATCAAAATGATCGCAATTTAGTGTACAATACAACGCAAAAAAAAGTAACTGGTTAGCTTTGACCGTTTTCTGCACAGCGTGATTTGAATACAATTATGTATGAATTTTTTTTTTTTCGCTACCATATATCGCATTATTTACATATGATAATGATATTATTTTTCATTTCTGATGGTTGCATTCTAAACTTCAGGCAATGACAAAAAAGGAGCCAAAAATGAACTCTTAATCTTCAAAAGTACGCGCGCTGTAATTTTTTGAAAAAATTATTTTTTCCACTTCCGCGCTCACTCCAAACCAGGCCCGGCATACGGGAGACGTTTTGATTTTTAGGGCTCCGGCTTAAGAGGGTTAATATGATATTGTTATGATACAATAAAGTTTGTTCATACTTACCTGGCAGATATATATATAGCTGTATTCTCCGAAGTCCGACAGAATTTCAAAACTCCCGGCACACGCAGTGGATCGGGTCCAAGGCTGGTAGTATACCCACCCCCGCCCGCTGGGGAGGCGGGCGTAAGGAACCATTCCCATTTTCTGTCAGATTTTCTAGTGCCACTGTCTCCTGAGGGGAGGTGGGTGGGCACTTTGATTATATATATCTGCCAGGTAAGTATGAACAAACTTTATTGTATCATAACAATATCATTTTGTTCATGAATCTTACCTGCCAGATATATATATAGCTGAATCCCACCTTTGGAGGAAGGGGGAGACAGACTCGGATTTGGGAAACAATTTCATATTATGATTGATATTTTGGTTCCTTACCTGTAGCATAGCTGACTTCGTGAGTACCGTCACCCAAGTCTGCTTCTGCTTTACTAGAGACTCCAGCTAGGTAGTGACCTGTGAAGCTGTTGAGTTCTAGAGGATCTGTCAACGGGGGCGTGACCACAATGCAACTAGATCCTACATTATAGACCTCCAATTTCGGGTACTGCATTCCTAGAGGTGCCAGCAAGGACGTGACCTGTGTAGCTGGTGCGCTCTAATTAACTGTCACGGGGAGCGTGACCACAATGTGACAGATCATATAGGTGTTGTTTAGACACCGAATGCTGTTAATGCTTCACTGGAGGTGCCAGCAAGGACGTGACCTATGTAGCTGGTGCGCTCCAGATGATTTGTCAACAGGGGCGTGACCACACTGTGACAAAAACATTTTACCCTACTATGAGGGCGAAGCAAAAGCATTACCACCTGACCTAGCCTATCTGGTTAAACTTCATATAACCAAGGCTAATGGAGGGAAGTCCGCCTAAGGCGGCCTACCCAAGACCATAAAAAACTAAACACCTACATAAACATAATAAAAATAAAAAATAAAAAGAAATAAAATTAAAAAGTCCAAACTAACATATTATTTCCTAAATGATAGGAAGAGTGCTACTCTCTGTCCCCAATATAGTGTCTGCTGCGACATATGGGCCCAAAGAGTAGCAGCTCTCGTATGTAATCCTCACCTCCCGAAGGTATGAGAGGCAAACACTGAATTACTACGCCAAAATATGGCATTCAAGATGTCCATTGAGTGCCATGTTCTTTTGGAAGGCTACCGACGTAGAAATAGCCCTCACTCCATGCGCATTCACCTTCAACACTTTCATATCACTGTCTTGACAGGATGAATGCGCTTCCTTGATGGTGTCCCTCGAGAAAAAAGCCAAAGCATTCTTTGACATTGGTAAACTTGGCTTCCTGACCGAACACCACAAG
>NC_087207.1:91571073-91594263 GCF_015104395.2 Macrobrachium nipponense
GCGGATAGCTCAAGCTTCTTATGTTATTGGACATAAGCGTTCATTGACGTAGTCTACAAGTCTATTACTTGTACGAGTCTGCGATTGATGAATGAGGGCTCTTCCGAATCTTGTCAAAAAGAGCTTATCCGCTTACGCAATATAAAGTTATTGAGATGTTGTCAATGAGAACTAACCCATTTACGGGACAAAGAGATATTTGTCAATGAGGGGATACCCACTTACTTGACAAAACGATAGTATATTGTATATGGGGAAAGTCACTGAATTGACAAAACGTAATCCAGGAAGTCGAGCATATTATTTTTCCCATTCCCGTATCAATCGAGGAAGGGGCAAGAATCCTGATAAGAGACTGGGCTCTCGGCAGGTAGGACCCCGATGTTCAACTTCGGCAGCGTAGTCCCGAACTTGGGAACTAACAAAATCTATCATCTGAAAAGCCCTTTCAGATGGACTAAAAAGCTTGCAACTTAAATTTATTGGCAGTATGGCAAAGGAAGTCCTGTCTTGCGCTTTCCTGAAGAGCGTCCTCTTGATGAGTGCTTTTGCAAGAATCCTACAGAACGTAGTCGAGCGTCATGACGTGCAGGACGTCGAGGTTTTACATAACCCGTAACTGCCTTATCACAAAGTCTTGACTGCGGTTCAGCAAACGAGATCTTCCCTTGAGCTTTCCTTAACTCCATCCACCTTTGCGAAAAGCAATATTAATTGACAGAGACCTCTTGAATTCACGAAACCCGATGTCTTGCTGGGTTTCGAGGACGAAGTTGCCTGTTCACTTTAAGCTTCCTCCGAAGCACTGCTTACTTCACATTCTTTGCAGGTGAGGTAGAAGGTATCACCGAAGGTAGAGGTAAAATTTCTTCAGGCCCAAATCTGAAACAAGAGCTTGAAGAGTTCAACAGAAACGTTCAGCCAGGCGGCACACCTGGCGTGTGCTGGTGCACGCTCGGCGTCCACTGGCGCGCGCTTGGCGTGCACCCGCGCGTGCCTGGCATCCATCCGAGCATCCCGTCCAAGCCGAGCGTCCAAAGAAGCGTGCAGAAAAGCGTCACGCTCCTGACAGGCGTCAAAACAAGCGAGAGAAACTGCCTTCAGGGAAGAGCGAGATACATCTCGGAGAAAAATTCGACTGCACGAAGCAGTCTCAGGAGAAGGGTTGATCGTGTAAGAATACGAGGGGCGAGGGAACGCCTTCTTATTCTCACAGAACAAAGCTCGGACGTCAGTGCTCAAAAGTCCTGCTACTACGACTTCTTTTTCGTATTTCTCGGTGGAAATACGTACACATGTTCAGGCGACGTTCGCCTTATTACTTCTCACTGAAACGCATGACGAGAGAGAGAGAGAGAAACGTGAAGCGTCCTCCTCTATAAAGCTTCTATTTAGAGGGCGCGAGTCCTTCGAAAGCTCCAACCCCTGCGCGGGAGGACGCTTCGGAGGACGAGAAGCAATCCTTCAGGATTCGTGTACATGCACGCACTATGGCAGCCTGGGAGTATCTTCAGGTCTGCCGAAGGCACGTCAGATCGGTGGGGGTTCCTCGTAACCCTCCTTCGGCTTTCGACATGCTCTCTCCCTGTTCCTGGGAGTCAAGCAGAGGTCCCGGCCTAGAGGCGAAATAAGGCCGATCTGACGCACCCTCCACTACACAAGGGGCACTGTCACTGCACTTAGCCACTTCACTTTTGCTCTCTAAAGCAAGCACTTTCGATTCTAAGTTACGAATCGAGAGAGTATCAGAGAAAGGGCAATACCCTCTCCAGACACTGTTTTAGGGCCCGAAGGCAACACTACAGGGTGTATCATTTACAGAAGTAGCACTCTTCACAACAATGAAGGAGAGCGAGCACCTCTCGCAGACATATTCATAGCCCGTAGGCCGTACTACAGGGTTAGGCAAAAAGAAGTCTACAGGTAGATTAGCAGGTTCACTACCCTGACTTTTGTTTACTGATTAATTGCGTACATACGTATCATACTTCTTTATTTCGGAATTAGACAAAGTCTCCACAAAGAAGCAAGACCCAAACCCATCGTGCATACTAAGGGCGGATCTACCGAAGCTTTCGGTAGCCACACCCTATCTTTGCAGACAACACCCTCTGAAACTAGCCTAACTAGATTCAGATATCTTATGCAAAAATGAATCAAATTCAAATCAATTTAAGATAGCGTATGCCTAGCCACAAATCCAAGTAAATAAATCAAAAGACAATCAGGATACTTAGCGGCAATGAAGTTTCCAAAATCCTAAGACGGAGGTACTGAAAACAGGTGTTTCCAGTACCGGCGACAGAAAAATTATGAATAGAAAACGGGAATGGTTCCTGATACCCGCCTCCCAGCGGCGGGAATGGGTACTAACCACCTGGCCGACCATTGCGTGTGCCGGAGGTTTTTAAAATTCTGTCGGACTTCAGAAAATACAGCTATATATATATCTGACAGGTAAGTTTCATGAACAAAATACTTTGTAAAGAAAAGCTATACAGTTGAACCTCTTAAAGTCAGCATTCTATGGTCTGGGAACTCCCCTGGTTGGCTTGATTCAGCCGCTATTAGTTCGTTGCGCGGCCAAAAAGGTGGAGCTACGTTTGTTTACAACTTCAAGACAGCGAAAATTATGCCATATCTCCTTTATTTTAGTGAGATTAATTCTTAGTAATGAAAAGAAAATGTGTGGATTCTTAGTAATGAAAAGAAAATGCGTGAAGTCAAATGTGAATTTAATATTAACTTGAAAATAAATATATTTTTTTTAAATATTCCTCTTGAGAAGTCTCTACCAAGTCAATCAAAACAATGAGACATTTGGCATGCACGAACTCCTTACTCTTAGTATGCTTAAAAGACTTACATGTAATACAGTTTGATCATTTTTTATACAACTGTATATTTACATACATATTCGATATATCACCCATGATATCAGATGATACTAGGGGTAAGAAGTGCAAGGATAAATCTTTATCAATGCTAGAAAAGGCTTATCCCCTTAGAAAATAGTTTAGTGACAACTTTCCTCAATAGATGGCATTGTGCTTTGTTTACATTTTGATGGTCCCATTCAAATGCCCTGTGATTTCCTAAATTCACTCATTTTTTTCATCTCACTACCCTCTACTATAAAAATAAATGATGAAGAAACTAATAGCGATAATTATGAAATATGTACCAAATTTACAATATGAAAGTCAATGCTAAATAAGGTGCAGATTCTGAGAAGAGTTTAGCACTGTACTGACTTAGTAATGACTTACTAGTAGTACTAGTAGTACTAGTAGTAACATGATGAAGTTAAAATATAGGAGTAATAAAATGACAAAAAGCATTGTCAGAACTTTGCTAAGCAGCAGGCTATGTCGTAAACTATAACTGATTCACTTAAGGTAGATTCTCGGATGAGCCTTATTCTTACGAGACGTTTGTTTGGTGGCCGCTGATTGGCTGGTACCGGGAGGTAGGCAGCTCCCAGCCAATCAGCGGCCGCCAAACTAACGTCTCGTAGGCATAGGGATCATCCAAGAATCTACCTTAAGTGAACCAGTTATAGTTCTGTGTATAATATATGACTGAAAGCTAATGCTATTAGTCAAAATAAAGAGAATACGCATTTAACACGAATTTGTTTAACAACGTGGTCGCTGGAACAGAACCTCGTCGTTAAATGAGGAGTACCTGTACTATTAAATTTATGTTCAAAAAGTATTTTTTTGAATTTGAAAGAATTGTAACAGCAAACCAAAACAAACCCATCGCTTCATAAATGTATTGTGACCTTATGTTTATGTTTATTTAATTACTCTAAAAATTCAGTCAACTCAGAGTGCATCTCTGATGTCAGGTAATGAAGTATGTGACCTAAAATGAATCTGTAAAGTTACTTACTTTCATTTCCTGTGACAAACTGTAAGTATGTTTCTTTAGCTCTATCACCATCAAAAAAATGGTGATTGAACATGTTATAACGAACAAACTCTGATGGTGAGAAGAAAGCACACTGTCGGAAAGGGAAAAGAAAAAAGGCAATGGTAAATACATGTTGCACTAAAATCTGTTAGATTAGCTATAACTTAATGCCAAGCATTAGCTATAACAATATGCCAACACAGCATAAAATGCATCAAACTAATTTTTATACATATAGACTTACTCAATGTACATTAATCCAGCTAACAATAACAATACCTTGCTAAATAAAAAAAAAAAAACTCAATATGCCTCAATGCAATTCTGGATTTGATTGAATGAAAAATTAACTGTTTGAGAAAATACAATTTTTAAGTAAAAATAATTTTATGAGCTACTTTCACAAGCTTTTGTCTGTACAGTACATTATAAAAAAATTTGTCCTTACATATCTGCCATCAATATCCATCAGAAGACTGGACATGTTCTTCTCTGGAGAATTACTGATTTCTTCGAATATCCGTGGAGTACCCAGGCACAGAACCTTTTTTGCATTCAACTGATTTAGCATTCCCATGATAACTTTCACGCTGTTTGCTGAAAACATGTACTGAGCCTCAAATCTTGAATTTTCTTTGGGAGGCAACAACTGAAAATAAAAATAATTATCAAGCTATGCTAGACCGGGATTGCTGATCCACAAGTAGTATTATCCAACAGTAAGAGATTGAGAAAAATAATATTTTAATAAAATCACTTCACAACTTTTTTGGATATACTGGATTAACTTAACATTTCTCATTCATTAGACAAGATTTTAAATATAAAAGGCAATATAAAATGAAAATGTTGGGGTTACGAATAGCTCCCACAGGGGTACCTATATTTATCATAAATTGTATTATCACATTTATCACAGGGATTGTTATTACAATATTTTAGTACTCTAACAAAGTTAATTTTATTGTTAGTAATTTTATTTTTATTTTTCTAAATCTGTGTCAATACATATATATATAAAGCAACAATTCAACTACAAAATCATCATGTGGCAATGTACTATAAATAGGACTGGCATCAAAATCAGAGTATACAATTAGCTGGACCTTCATGATTATTATTATGATATTGTTAAACTACAATAAAGTTTTGTACATACTTACCTGGCAGATATATACTTAGCTATAGTCTCCGACGTTCCCGACAGAATTTCAAATCTCGCGGCACACGCGACAGGTAGGTCAGGTGGTCTACCTTACTCGCCGCTGGGTGGCGGATGTACGAACCAATCCCCCTTGCTTGTCAGATTTTTCTCTTCCACCTGTCTCCTGAGGGGAGGCTGGGTGGGCCATTAATCATATATATCTGCCAGGTAAGTATGTACAAAACTTTATTGTAGTTTAACAATATCATTTTTGTACATGAACTTCCCTGACAGATATACACTTAGCTGATTGGCACCCTTGGTGGAGGGTAAGAGACAGCTAAATAATACAGGTAGGACGGGAAACAACTAATGTTGTAGGATATAAAAACCTTGGTTCTCACCTTTCAGGATGAAGACTTCATAGATACTGTCTCTGAGTCTGCATTGCCTGGAGAGCTACAGCTAGGACGTGACCTGATGCTGAAAGACTCTCGGATCTACCACTGGGATATGTGATCCCCTATTGTGGTAGAATCCAAGTCGGATCCTGTTAGAGGGACCTTGTCTGCTTACCTAACAGATCCTTACCACTACCTCTGCAAGGAGCCAAAACCCACCAGACCACCTAACCAAAAAACAAAGGGTTAATATTACGACAAAAAGAGGTGCCTCCTGCAACCTCTTTCAGACAACCAAAAAACACCAATATAAAATATAGGGTAACATATAAAAAATTTACACAGGATAAGTTTCAGCTCCCTGCCCCAGCACCGAATCCGCCGATACGAAAGGACCCAAGGCGAAGCATTTATCATATGTGACTTTTACATCACGTAGGTAGTGGTTTGCAAAAACCGATTGGCATCTACAAAAAGTCGCCTCCATCAAGTTCCGCACAGACATATTTTTTCTGAATGCAAGCGAAGTTGCAATGGCTCTCACCTCGTGAGCTTTCACTTTCAGTAGTCTAAAATGTTCTTCCTTACAGGCAACATGTGCCTCTGCAATAAGGCTTCTCAGAAAAAAGGAAAGAGCATTCTTCGACATGGGCCGAGTGGGGTCCTTTACGGAGCACCAAAGCACATCTTGATTAGCCTTAAGTTGTTCCTTCCTTTTAAGGAAATACTTCATAATTCTCATAGGGCAAAGAGTTCTTTCAGGCTCTTCCCCTACTAGAAAAGATACACTACGAACTTCAAAGCTCCTGGCCAAGGCGTGATGGGTTTTCATTCTTTGCAAGGAAACCTGGAAGAAACGAACACACCATAGAATCTTCCTTAAACCCTACATTGCCCTCAATAGCTTGGAGCTCACTCACTCTCTTAGCTGTAGCTAGGGCCAAAAGGAAGATAGCCTTCTTCGTCAGATCCTTGAAAGAGGCTAAGCCAGGAGGTTCGAATCTAGACGATCCAAGGAATTGTAGAACTACGTCTAGATTCCAGTTCGGTACCACATGAGGACGCTTAATGGTTTCAAATGATCTAATAAGATCATGCAGGTCCTTATCATCGGATATATTTAAGCCTCTATGCCGAAATACCGCCGCCAACATACTGCGGTATCCCTTAATAGTTGACACAACAAGATGACATTCTTCTTTGAGGAAAATAAGGAAATCCGCAATTTGGGTACAGAGGTACTGGAAGAGGAAATGTTCTTCCTCTTGCACCAACGTCTGAAGACATCCCACTTTGACTGGTATACACACAAAGTGGAAGGTCTCCTCGCTCTTGCGATTGCTTTAGCAGCTGTTGCTGAAAAGCCTTTGCTCTGACCAAACTTTGGACAGTCTGAAGCCAGTCAGACTGAGAGCGAGGAGGAGTTTTTGTTGGTACCTGTCGAAGTGGGTTGTCTGAGTAGATTGCTCCTTAGCGGGAGCGATCTTGGAAGGTCCACCAACCATTCCAGTACCTCTGTGAACCATTCTTGGGCCGGCCAAAAGGGAGCGATTAAGGTCATTCTCGTTGAATCGGACTCTACGAACTTCTTAATGGTTAGCCCCAGGATCTTGAAGGGGGGAAACGCGTAGACGTCGAGTCCGCTCCAGTCTAGAAGAAGAGCATCTATTGCTAATGCCTCTGGATCCGATATCGGAGAGCAGTAAGGATCCAGCCTCTTGTTCTTTGGACGTGGCAAAGAGGTCTATGTGTGGCCTGCCCCATAACTTCCACAGGCTCTGGCATACATCCAGATGAAGGGTCCACTCTGTGGAAGGACCTGATCTTTCCTGCTGAGGAGATCTGCTCTTACATTCCTTTCTCCCTGCACGAACCCGGTGAGAAGCTTGATTCCCCTTTCTTCTGCCCACAGAAGAAGGTCTCTTGCTGTCTTGTACAGGGAGAAGGAATGCATCCCCCTCTGTTTCCTGATATATGCCAGAGCTGTAGTGTTGTTCGCGTTGACCTGCACTACCGATCTTCTGACTTTGGGCTCGAAAGCCTTCAGAGCCAACCACACAGCCATCAACTCCTTTCTGTTGATGTGCCAGGCTACCTGGTCCCCCACCCAGGTACCTGACACTTCGCTGGTTCCCAGAGTTGCCCCCCACCCCGTGTCCGACGCGTCGGAGAACAACATCAGGTTGGGGGTCTGGGATTGAAGAGACAGTCCCTTCGCAAAGAGGTTGGGATCTGTCCACCAACATAGATGTTTCTTGACGTCCTGGGATAACGACAGGGAGAACGTCAAATCCTGAGAACGACGACTCCAATTCCGATGAAGAAAGAATTGGAGCGGTCTCAGGTGCAACCTTCCTAGGGAAACGAATTCTTCCAGCGAGGCGAGAGCGTCCCCAGCAGACTCATTCACTCCCTCACTGTGCATACTTCTTTCCCTAAGAAGGTTGTTACTCTCTCGAATACTCGGGCTATCCTTTCCTGAGAGGGAAAAGCCCGAAAACTCAGAGAGTTCATCTGTATCCCGAGATACACACACTCTTGCTCGGGAATTAGTGACGACTTCTTGAAATGGACGAGAAGTCCCAACGCCTTCGTCAATTCTAGTGTTACTTGTAAGTCCTTCAAACAACGATCTTCTGAATTGGCCCTTATTAGCCAATCGTCGAGGTACATGGATATCCTCACCCCTTTTAAATGAAGCCATTGAGCCACATTCCTCAAAATCCCCGTGAACACTTGAGGGGCCGTCGAGAGGCCGAAACACAGAGCTCTGCAACTGAAAAAAAAATTTTTCCCCTTTCCCCCCCATCATGAATTTCTGAGAAACTTCCTCGAGGAAGGATGGATCGGTACGTGGAAGTAAGCGTCCTGTAAATCCAAGGAAACCATCCAGTCCCCTGGACGAAGTGCTGCCAGCACTGATGAAGGCGTTTCCATCGTGAACTTCTTCTTTTCTACGAAGAAGTTCAGGCGCTTACGTCCAACACCGGTCTCCATCCCCCTGAGGACTTCGGAACTAGGAAAAGGCGGTTGTAAAGAAGCCCGATGAACGATGGTCTGTCACTAGTTCGATAGCCCCCTTCTCCAGCATCTGATCTACTGTTAGATGGAGAGCTTGATTCATGATGGGTCTCTGTACCTGGCCGTCAGTTCCCTTGGGGAGTGGTCGTCAAGGGAGGTCTTTCGACGAAAGGGATGAGGTAACCTCTCCTCAAAATAGAAAGGGTCCAAGGATCCGCCCCTTTTTTGGGCCCAGACTTCTGCAAACTCTAAGAGTCTGGCGCCCACCGTTGTTTGAAGGACTTGCAAGTTATTTGGGGGCTTTAACAGATTGGCGAAAGTCTTACCCCTTCTTGAAGGTCTACGACCTCTAAACGTAGAGGTTCTTGAGGAAGACGCCCCTCGAAAGGGTTCTCGAACACTTGACTTTTCCTTCTTAGCCTTGGTAGGGAAGGAAGGGCGAGGTTTTCTTGCCGACTGTGCCAAAAGGTCATGGGTGGTGGCTTTAGCCGAAAGCGATCTCGAAATATCCTGCACTAGATGTTTAGGGAACAACTGAGCAGACAGGGGAGCAAACAGCAAAGAAGACCTCTGGGCACGGGAGACAGACTTCGTTAAGAAGGAACAATAAACAGACCTCTTCTTCACGATCCCGGCCCCATACAGGGAGGCGATTTCACTCGCTCCGTCTCTTACCGACTTGTCCATACAAGACAAAATACACATGAGATCTTCTGGCGAAAATGACTCTGGCACTTCAATTTTCTTGGCTAGGACCCCCAACGACCAATCAAGGAAGTTAAATACTTCCAGCACTCTAAACATGCCTTTTAGCATGTGATCCAGTTCATTCATTGCCCAAGTCGTCTTAGCAGAGTTAAGGGCAGCTCTCCTTGTCGAATCTACCAGCGCCGAAAAATCCAAATCAGCCGAAGACGGTAGACCCAATCCTAAGGACTCTAATCCTAAGGACTCTCCTGTTTCGTACCAGAAACCTGCGCGTCCTGATAACTTCGAAGGAGGAAAAGCGAACATCGTTTTCCACCCCCGTTCTTCTTGTGGAAAGCCATCCAGGAACCAAAACTCCTCAGTGCCTTCTTCATTGAAAGAGTTGGCTTCATCCTCACACAAGAAGAACTCTTCGCCTGTCTTCGCCGTGAAAAAAGTGAGTGAGGAGAAGGAGGGAGCCGTTAGGAGTAAGGGAATCCCCAAAAACTTGCAAAAGTAGCTCTGTAAGCTTCTTGTAAGAAGACACAGCAGCAGAAGTGTTCGGTTCCTCATCCGAACCTTCTAGGACGTCTTGTCGAGGCAAGCGCGGAAGATCCTTAGGTGACGAAGGGATCCTAGTAGGAGTTGAGCGAGAGGTTGGAGAACGCCCTCTCTTAGAAGAGTTCACATCCACTGGAGAACGATGAGAAGATCTGGGTTGTCTACGATGAGACTCCCTCTTCGAGGTAGACGGAACCTCAGCAGAAGGAGAGGGTAGGGCTCCTACTCCGAGAATCCTTGGAAAAACATCCACAGGGCGCTTACGATGAGGCGAGCGCCTGCTAGACTCTTTGCGTCTATCCTGAGGTGAGCGGCTGCCAGGAGAAGAGCGCCTATCGGGAGCAGAGCGCTTGAACGGCTCTCCATACCTGTCCAGTTGAGTACGATCAACGGAAGTTCGACTGGAAGGCGAAATGCGCCTACTAGGAGAAGGCGCTGCTGCGAGACTCTGACGTCTAACAAGAGGGTAACCATTCAGGAGAAGGGCACTTCAAAGCTAACGAGCGCCTACCTGGCGAAGGGCGCTTCCGAGATTCCTGGTGCCTACCAAGAGACGAACGGTCAGGAGTAGTGCGCCTACACGGAGAAGGGCGCTTGAAAGACTCTTGTTGTCTGCCCCGAGGAGAATAATCAGGAGTATGACGCCTTAAAAGAGACGAGCGCCTACTAGGAGATCGATGTGCAGTAGGCTCTTGGCGCCTACCTTGCGGGGGCGTGGCTAACAGCAGGCCGTCTAATCATGCACACGAACTCCTACCCAGACTCTTGACGCCTGTAAGGAGAGAAGTCACGATTCGACACTCGAGGAGAGCGACATCTGGAAGAAGAACGCCTACTTGTATAAGGGCGCCTTCTAGGATCTTGAGGCTGCTGAGAAGTCCCACGCGAGGGAGTTGAAGAAATAGCGTGATGAGCAGGTGCAGTGCGCTTACCGGAAGCGGGAATCCAATCTGGAGAAAAAACTTCTTTCTCCATAGAGCGTCCTACCGATGTTTGGCGCCTTGAAGTCGAAAAGAGAGCCAGGAGAGCGGGGCGCGCTCACGTGAGCCCCTACCTTCATACGAAACCTCCCCCATATGAAGGAGACCGCCTAAAAAGAGAACGATCCTCTGAAGGAGCGGCGCCTAGATCTCTTGATCGGAAGAGAAACGTCCGTTTCTTCTACTGATCTAACTGCTAGAGAATCTGCTAGCGCCGTGATCTGAGCTTGAAGTCCCGCGAGTACTCTCGTAGGAGAATCTTGTTGTTCTTCCTCGGACGCAGGCGCAGAGCGAGGAGCGCGAGAAGAAGAACGATCACAGGATTTCTTGGGTTTCTTCGCCTCCACCGACGATTCTTCCGGGAAAACCTCCGGACTAGAAGCCAAAGGACTGCAGGGAGCCTTCCAAGCCCTCTTCAACGGGCGCGACGCATCCGGGGAGTTCCAACCTCTCTTCGGAGAGGGAGAAGACGAAGAGGAGAAGCAATGGCGTAGGAGCTCCTTCTTATAGCGATCCGAGGCAGCCTGGGAGCGTGCTTCAGGATCTGCCGAGGGAACGCCGGACCGGTGGGGGTTCTCCCTAGCCCTCTTGCGGCTTTCGACTTTCCTACTCCACTGGAACTGGGAGTCTGGAAGAGGTCTAGGCCTAGAGGCACTAAGGAGCTGGTCAGACGCACCCTCCACAACACTGGGGACACTGCACTGATCACTAACACTCTCCTTACCTTCCAACTGACGAATCTTCTGATCCATAGAAAGAATCGTGGCTCTCAGAGCTGCCGCCTCCGAAGGCGAATCTTCGGCTTCGGTGCGGGGAGCAGGGGCTGCAACTTGGGAAGAAGGTTCTAATTCTACGTTAGTATTAGGATCCACATCCAACTCACTCATTCTAGATCTACTAGAACTTCTAGAGGAAGCCTTACGTACTCTATCACGTTCCAACTTCCTAACATAAGAAGAGAGCGCCTTATATTCTTCTTCATTTAATACCTTACATTCACTACAAGGGTTAGCAAAAGAACATTCATTCCCCCTGCATTTCATGCAAACCGTGTGAGGGTCTACCAAAGCTTTCGGCAACCTCACCTTACATCCTTCATTCACGCAAACCCTAAACAAAACAGAAGTTTTAACTACTGAATCTAGGTCAGACATCGTTAAAGAAAATCAAAATCAAAATCAAACCGGTCCACAATCAGCGTATGCCAAGCCAAACAAAGCGAATACGTCACCAAAAGAAGTCCAAATTAACTCCAGGCAAGCGAGAATCGAAAAACTATCGAGAGGAACCGACAAAAGTTGTTATCGTTCCCGCGATAGAGAAAAATCTGACAAGCAAGGGGGATTGGTTCGTACATCCGCCACCCAGCGGCGGGTAAGGTAGACCACCTGACCTACCTATCGCGTGTGCCGCGAGATTTGAAATTCTGTCGGGAACGTTGGAGACTATAGCTAAGTATATATCTGTCAGGGAAGTTCATGTACAAAAACATAAATTAATCATTCTTAATATTTTGCAATTACCATATTTCTAATACTCCAGTTAACATTTTCTGTATTATCCAGTAAATTATCTCTATCCAAAATTAAATTAGGAATAATATTAATATCCTAATGCAAACTGATTGTAGAACTCCAAAATGAAATTAAGAATAATACCATATACTAATGCAAATTGATTGTAGAACTTATGAAATTTTGGTACTTTATATATGTAAAATAAATCATATGACAAACTTACCACTTTATATGACTTAAATATGTCGTCAAATAATGATTTCACAGTTTTTATCAATACTGCACATCTCAGAGTTATGAATAGATCATATTTCTAAAATTAAAACTTGGGCATAACATTTTTTACATATAAAACTAACATCATTATTAGCCTTATCTACAGATTTCAAGCCTGTGAACATACAACCTATGGATAATTACACAACACTATAATCCACAATGCAACATTAAAAGCTCTCAAAAACAGCAGTTGAGTCTTCTGCAACCATTCCTAGAAGGTATCTTTCACTTGTTCACAAATAGACTTCAGTGAGGATAAAATTGTTGTGGAAGATCATTTTATAGCATCTATGGGCAATCTTCTTCTATATTTTACATATGATAATACAAATAAAAGGATGAACATACAAATGAAAAATGAAAGGACACTTTTCCAACACCATTCATATAAAGTAATCAAATCTGGAAATAGAGAGCAAATGGAAACTGCATACCAAACTTGAACTTACCAATGATGGCTGGGACATAACTGAGTCAAAGAGAGGCGTCTTTAGTGTACATTTTCCATGCCCAGTCCTTTTGGACCCCAACAACTCAGAGCAAGTAAGGCAATAAGCCCTCTGAAGACCAGGCAATTCCTTGATAGATTTTGATCTGAAATATACAAACCAAGTTAGTCAAATCAAATAATACAGCTTCTATCAAAAGCATTTAAAAAGTAAATAAAACTGTCTACAAACATAATGGTATCTATAGAAGAATTTATTTTGAAAAAAAAAAATAAAATAAAATAAATAACAAATTTCCTTTTCATACAAACCTATTGTCGTGAAAAATGTGTGCAGCATTTTCCTTGACTAAGTCTGCCTCAGGACCACCACAGAATCGCGGGAGAAATCAGTTGGCGGCAAAAACGCAATGGTTCTCTCTTGTGTTAGCATGCTTCTGTGTCATTTAATGTCTAATCCACGAGACCAATGGGATTACTACAGTATGCATTGTCATAATGAGATTGTTATTGATGTTGAGGAATTGTAGTCAGTATAAGAATCTTGGATACTCAAAAATCAATCAGCTGGCCGGGGACAGGGGGTCTTCATGCTAAAAGTTCGCCCCTCCCTTTTGAGAATCCAACGAGGTAGGACGTGTATGAATTTGCTTCAAGTTTCGTGCCAAGATTTCTTTCGACACCATGTAGTAACTAAAGTCCTCTAAATGTAAACATTATCATTGACTAGATTTTAGTGTTAATATGAAATTGTGGTGATCCCAGTTGGTCTGAATGTGTGGAGTAGTGATTTTCTCCATAATCTGAGGATAAAGGTTGGCTGGTCTATGACCAAGGAGCCACTAGTTTGTTGTGGCCGTCTAAGTTGGCGGGAAATAGTTGTTCAGTGTGTGTAAGGTTGTTAATGTTGAGAGCACATGAGTAGGATTTGTTTTTGTAATAAGATTTGTAAAAAGTTTCCTTGTACCTTATTCACCTGTCCTTGTGCGAGGGCTGGGAGCACTTCCTTTACGTGGGCCTATATGCCAAGAAGATCAGGCAAAACCACGACACCCATTACTTTTAATTTGCCCTTTACAAAAACCTAGTCCCTAACACTTTAGTTCCTGATAAAATGAGAAGAGAGAACCACAATCAGCCTTTCACACCCACATACTGATCCATCAGTTCAAGCCAACTTCCTTTCCTCATTCTTCACCTTTCTGGTCCAAGAGATACTATGAGACAACTGGGGTTGGATGGAGGGAACTCAAATTATGAGCAATGGGTTTCTATTAAAATTTGTTCATCATTAACCTATTATTTAAAATTTTCCAAGAATCTTGATATACAGAGGATGCTAAAGAGGATGAAATGGATATGTGAAGTCTGTTTGAGTCTTTTAGGACTGACTTAAGAATCAGAATCCTAAACACTCCAAGAAATATCATAAGTTGTGATTAAGATATAAAATGGGGTTGGAAAATTGGACGCTGAACAATAATATCGACATACTGCTTTCTTTCTTTCTCCTTCCCTCAAATTGTCTGCTGAAAACTCTACAAACACAGTCAACAGACTATAACCCTGAGAGGTCTCCAAACTATAACCCTGAGAGGTCTCCAAAGGGAAACTGCCTGCAAAGAAGGACAAGTTATAGGAAATTTTGATAAATAATTAAATAAAAGGAAGAAGAGCCACAAGCTGGACCATCATCAACTCCTAAAAGTTTTCAGGCAAGCAAGGGGTGGTTCCACCATTTCCAGAAGCAGTTCCACCTAAAGTCTGTTTCTCTGCATGGGGAAGCAGCATCTGCAGACACGGAAGCCTGAAGAAGTGCCTCCCCAGTTGCCTGAAGTAGCAACTCCCCAAGCACCTAAAGATTGCCTCCTGAAGGTGAAGAGGTGTCCTCAGAGATGTAACTGCTTTGCTGTACAGTTCCATCTTCATCATCATTCATCAGACTGCACAAATAATTCACCATCATCAATTTCAATCAACATTCATCACTGGCACAAACACTTACTACCTTACTTGCCTATCTACAGATTCAGGGCTCCTAGCGACGGCTGCAGGACACCAACAGCACTTAGTATGGATCGCAATCTGTTACAGGCTGTCTGCGCTTACCAGCAGCATCAGTTAATGACTATCCAGTTTTATGGCACTTATCTAGCAACGCTGTTAATTGGATTTGCAGCGCTGATATCTGCTTAACGGCAACCCCAATCTCTGGTTAGCAGTGCTGAACTGCAGTTATTGGTGCTGTTAAGCAGTTATTAGAGCTATTATCACTGATTTTTGGTCAGTGGTGCTCAACCGGGTACAAAATCCCCATCATTAATCAGAAACTGCCTGTTCTTGGCTCAGACAAATCGTTAGAATAACCGTGGGACAACAGGTCATCAAATACAAGATCTAGACCTACCATAAAACACAAAGATCTGGACCTACCATATCTGTTCTTATATGACTGCAACAATTAAGGTTACGTCTGTAGGGTGGCCAAAGGACATTAGACACATTTGATGCAAAAATCTCAAATGCTTACACAAATTCAATCTAGATTTACCCGACTTAATATCAGACTGCATTAAATCTAACCTTCTTCCCTGAGCTGACATTTTGGGTGTAAAAGAATCTATATCCACTGAAGAAGAGGCTATAGACTTATCTCTATCTTCTTGACCAGGTGCAATTTATCATCATCTTTATCTCTTCCGAAGACCAATCCTTGCAATGATCAGTGGTTGTTTGAATCACAATACACCCCTCAATGATCAATGCACAATTTCTAAATAATTATACTTCAATTAGCCCAATCCTCTCTTACAACCCCTTAGCTTACAAACTCTAACAGATTTCAATAAGGAAGATTGACAAGAAGGATCCATATTGCCAAATACACACAAAAATCCAGACAAACCAATTCATTAACTAAGAAAAACTAACCCCAATTTCAGGGCACTTGTCTACAGAACCAAACAGTTTCATCCACAAGGGGAAAATGACCGACCTAAGTACGTAACTGTCTTGTGTATAATGCACTTACAAACTGTAAATGAATTCATCCCTTTGTGAAAGATCTTACCTGTTATACACATCTGTGTGGCGCCCTTTGGAACTTGCTTCTCGTATTACATTTTGCCAAACTTCCTCTTTAGCTTGGGTAAACTTCTGGTCAGCCAGATGGTAGAATGAGCAGTCTCTTCTGTCTCTACAAGCTGAGCAAGCATAATATTTACTACTTGATCCATTACTGTGAAATCTCTCAAATAAGATTGTAGGTCCTGAAAAATTTGAAGATTCATGTTATATACTTCAGTCAGTACATGCAAGTTACACTAAACAAAAGCAGGCATGTAAAAAGTTACAATAAACATAAGAGCAAGTAACAATGAATTCTTCAAATAAATCAACTTGAACTTTACTAATCAGCCAATTAAAAAAAAAAAAATATAAGCTACAACTGTTTAAACAGTAAACACACATTATAGAAATATTTTACAAGGCTCTAAAATTCTACGATGTTTAGCCTTCAAGTAAATAGAAAACTGTGTGTAAATTATACTAAAAAAAATCAAAGGGATATTAAAATATTGCTGTAGGTATTGTTCTGTGTATATTGCCTAAACTTTGACACTAAATTCCTTTATACCAAAGGTATGACATAATTTTATTTGTCCATAACACACAGGAGGCAAGCAGGGTACCAGTGCATATGTAATTAGCTTTTGAGAATAATTCCACAAAGAACATAATTTTTTAAAAGCCATAATTAATGTTTTCAGTACAAATTTAAATACCACAAAAAAATATAACATAAAATCATAATGTTTTTAGTACAAACCCAACACTTTACAGTAACTTTAATGTGTGGAAGCTCATTCTCCAGATACCTTCCAAAAACAGAAGAACAAACATTCTAACCTTAATTATCTACACATCCAGGTTCCATGCCATGTTATGTATAGAATCTCTGGAAATTCCATAATTCTAGTCTTTCCTGTGCTTTCCTTTCCATAAAATCTCCAACCCCATATCTCACTGTTTCCATCCAAGTATAACTGGGTCTTCTGAATCTTTTGATGCCCAAAGGTGACCAACTCACACTCTCTCCATACGTATCAATCTCTCAGATTAGCAACTAAGAAATCTAAATTATTAATATTTATTATATTATATGTTAATTGTGTAATACATACTGCAGTCTTCTTTTTCTGAGAGTTGTAACAAGTTTATTATTTTAGATTTATAACCGAGATATTTCATGTAGCCCTACAGAATATAAAAGACATATGGGTATGAATGTGCAGAAGTTTGAGGAACTGCTGTGTTTGGTGGAGCATTATGTTATTGTCATGATACAATAAAGTTTTATGCATACTTACCTGGCAGATATATACTTAGCTATAGACTCCGTCGTCCCCGATAGAAATTCGAATTTCGCGGCACACTCTACAGGTAGGTCAGGTGATCTACCGCCCCGCCGCTGGTGGCGGGAATAGGAATCATTCCCGTTTTCTAAGACAGATTTTCTCTTCCACCTGTCTCCTGAGGGGAGGTCTTGGGTGGGCCATACACCGTATATATCTGGCGCAGGTAAAGTATGCATAAAACTTTATTGTATCATGACAATAACAGATTTTTTATGCATTCTAACTTAACCTGGGTCATGATTATATACTTAGCTGATTGGCACCTTTGGCGGAGGGTAAGGAGACAGCTAATCTACTGAAACTAGACAGGAAACAACATATGTTGTAGGTAATAAAATTAAAAACCTTGATTCCTACCTGTGTTAGCGAAAGACTTCATGGCTACTGCCTAGGAGCCCGTTATCGCTTCAAGAGCCTCAGCGAGGTAGTGACCTCATGCTAAGAGTTCTTGATGGTCTGTTACAGGGGTCTTACCCACTTACGCTTCAGAAACCTTAGGATCTTTGTCAATGGGGTCCTATCCACTTACATGACAAAAACACCTTGCCTATTGGCATGATCATAGAGCACGACACTAATCCCGATCACCTGATCCTTATTGGGGTTAGTACTACGATTGAAAGGAGTCATCCCCGAACATCCTTTCAAGCAACCCACAACTCAAAAACAATATTAAAACTAATTATTAAAAATTATTAAAAAAAAAAACAAATTTAAGGATCAGCGTCTGCTCCATTTCCCAGCATAGTATCCGCTGATACATAAGGTCCAAGAGAGAAACATTTATCGTATGTTATTCTAACATCCTTTAAATAGTGGGATGCAAATACTGAATTGCACCTCCAGTAAGTTGCTGCTAAAATGTTTCTATGGGGCATATTCTTCGTAAAAGAAAAGGGAAGTTGCACAGCCCGTACTTCGTGAGCTTTCCATCTCAGCAGCTTTAAAGAGTTCTCTTGGCAATTCCTATGAGCTTCGGTAATTACATTTCTGACAAAGAATGCCAGTGCGTTCTTTGACATCGGTCTATTGGGGTTTCTTACCGAACACCAAAGACCTTGTCGACAATCCCCTGAAGCTGTGTCTTCTTTTCTAAATAAATTTTAAGGTCCTGACTGGGTCAAAGGGAGGGACCGATCCAACTCTCTTCCTACCAGAGAAGAAAGTCCCTTGACTTCGAAACTTCTAGGCCAAGGTTTAGAAGGGTTCTCATTCTTCGCTAGGAAAAGATCCTGGAAAGAAATGACAGCCGAGTCTTTTCTAAATCCCACCCGAGAGTCCAAAGCATGCAATTCACTGATCCTCTTAGCAGTTGCTAGGGTCCATCAGGAATATGCATTTGCTAGTAAGATCTCTGAATGAGATTTTATCTATAGGTTCGAACCTGTCCGACATCAAGAACTTTAGGACAACGTCCAGGTTCCAACTCGGGGGAATCGATGATCTCAATTTCTTAGTCTCGAAAGACCTGATGAGATCATGAAGATCCTTATTATTCTCGAGATTCAGCCCTCTGTTTCTAAAAACAGCTGAGAGCATGCTCCTATATCCTTGATAGTTGATACGGCCAATTTGGATTCTTCTCTAAGAAGAGGAGAAAATCCGCGATTTCGGTTACAGAGGTATTGGAAGAGGACAGCTTCTTCGACCTACACCATCTACGGAAAACTTCCCACTTCGATTGGTAGACCCGCAGGGTAGAGGCTCTGCGGGCTCTAGCAATTGAAGTTGCCACTTTCTTTGAAAAGCCTCTCGCTCTGACCAGTCTTTTCGATAGTCGAAAGGCAGTCAGGGAGAGACTTTGGATGTTTTTGTGGAACCTCTCGAAGTGGGGTTGTCTGAGCAGATCTTGTCCTGTCTGGTAGAGATCTGGGAAGTCCACCGTCCATTCCAGGTACCTCTGTGAAACCAGATTCGGGAAGGCCCAAAAGGGAGCAATTAGAGTCATTCTCATTCCTTCCGATGCCACAAATTTCCTTACTACTTCCCCCAGCACTTTGAATGGGGGAAAGGCGTATGCATCTATGCCTGACCAATCCATGAGGAAGGCATCGATCGCTGTGGCTCTGGGATCTTCTTCTAGCGAGCAGAAGTTGTCTATTTTCCTGGAGAGGAACGTGGCAAACAGGTCGATCTGGGTCTCCCCCAGAGTGACCATATTTGTCTGCAGACTTCTGAGTGGAGCATCCACTCTGTCGGGAGAACCTGGTTCTTCTGCTCAACCGTGGTGCCCTTAGGTTTTTTACTCCTTGGACAAACCTTGTACGCAGAATAATGCCCCGTTCCTCTGTCCAGGTTAATAGAGCTCTCGCTATTTCGTTCAGAGAGAAAGAGTGAGTGCCCCCTTGATTCCGGATGTAAGCCAGAGCTGTGGTATTGTCGGAATTGACTTGAACTACCGCCTCTCTGACTTCCGCTTCGAAGTATTCCAGGGCTAGATGAATTGCCAGGAGTTCCTTCGCATTGATGTGCAGAGTAGTTTGTTGTCTGGTCCAAACACCTGCTACTTCCTTTGGACCCAGTGTTGCTCCCCAACCTGTTTCCGAGGCATCGGAAAACAACACTCGGTGAGGGTTCCGAATCAAGAGGGACACCCCTTCGTTCCTTGTTAATGGGGTTACCACCACTTTAGGTCTGATTTTATCCCCTGTTGGATGGGAAAAACGTCTGACAAGTCTCCTGTCTTTTGACTCCACATCCTCTTTAGATAAAATTGCAGAGGTCTGAGATATAATCTTCCCAGGGAAATGAACTGCTCTAACGAGGAAAGGGCTTGCCCAGCAAAACTGAGCCATTCCCTCGGACCTAGGTCCGTCGTTTCTTTCCCTAAGAAGTTCGAGATCTTTTCTAAGCCTCGAGTAATTCTGTCTTGAGATGGAAACGCCCGAAAACCCGAGAATCCATCTGTATCCCCAGAATAGACTATGTTCTGTCTGGGGATCAATTGTGATTTCTCGAGGTTCACGAGCAGTCCCAGAGATTTGTTCAAGTTCAAAGTCTTCTCCAAGTCTTCAAGCACTGAATTTTTCGATTTTGCTCTTATTAGCCAATCGTCCAGATAAAGGGATATATTTATCCCCTCTAGATGTAGCCATCTCGCAACGTTCCTCATTAGCCTCGTGAACACTTGAGGGGCCGTTGAAAGGCCGAAGCATAGGGCTCTGAATTGGTATACTTTCCCCTGCATCATGAATCGGAGATATTTCTTCGATGATGGATGCAGGGGGACATGAAAGTATGCATCTTGTAGATCTAAGGAGACCATCCAATCTCCTGGACGAAGAGCCGCAAGAACCGATTTGATGTTTCCATAGAGAAA
This sequence comes from Macrobrachium nipponense, assembly GCF_015104395.2. Lineage (NCBI taxonomy): Eukaryota > Metazoa > Arthropoda > Malacostraca > Decapoda > Palaemonidae > Macrobrachium > Macrobrachium nipponense. The sequence goes on from NC_087207.1 coordinate 91,591,767, forward strand.
CTTTGTGTTCTCCACAAATCGGTTCAATGCGCTCACATCCAGGACCGGTCTCCACCCTCCCGAGGATTTCGGAACCAGAAAAAGACGGTTGTAGAATCCTCGGGAATGCGGATCCCGAACCACTTCGATGGCCTCCTTTGCAACAATCTGTTTCTCAGTTGCAATAATGCTTCTTTCTTGGCAGGGTCCCTGTATTGGGCTGACAGTTCCCTCGGGTTCGTAGTCAAGGGAGGTCTGTCTCGAAAGGGGATCATATATCCCTTTGTTACCACGGAAAGGGACCAAATTTCTGCCTGTCTCCGAGCCCATTCTTCGGAAAATTTCCGAAGTCTGGCTCCTACCGGTGCTTGAAGGACTGTTGTCTCTTTAGCTCTCTTGATAGGTCTGAAGGAAGGCCTACCTCTCTTCTGCACTCCTCTCTTCTTAAAAGAGGGTCTGGCCGAGGTACTTCCTCGAAAGGGCTGTTGAGGGGCCCGAGTCTCTCTCTTAATAGGACCCAAAGTCCTCGATTTCTTTGCAGATTGGGCCAAGAGATCTTGTGTGGCCTTTTCTGTCAAAGAATGAGAAATATCTTTTACAAGATTTGCAGGAAACAATTGGTCCGACAGAGGAGCATACAGAAGAGATGACCTCTGAGTAGGAGTAACTGCTTTCGTCAGAAAAGAGCTAAATAAGACTCTCTTCTTCAGAATACCAGTTCCAAACAGAGAGGCCACCTCTCCTGATCCATCCTGAACCGCCTTGTCCATACAGGAAAGAACACTATGAAGGACTCCTGGACTAAGAGATTCCTCCTCTTGTGTCTTTTTGGCCAACACCCCAAGGGAGGGACCAGTCTAAGAAGTTAAAAACTTCTAAGACATTAAACAATCCCTTGAGGAGATGGTCCATCTCAGAAGTCCCCCATGTGATCTTTGCTGATGACAAGGCTTGTCTCCTAGACGAATCTACCAGATTCGAAAAATCTGCTTCGGCAGTGGACGGGAGAGTTAGACCCCGTGGTTTGCCCGTCTCGTACCAAATTCCCTTCTTCCCTGATAGTCTGGAAGGAGGGCAGGTAAAGACTGTCTTCCCCGCCTTCTCCTTTGATTCCAACCAATTTCCTACGAAGTCGGAGAGCCTGTTCATGGAAATGGTTGGCTTCATTTTAATAAAAGATGATTGTTTCGGGACCTTCGTGCTCGTAAACAAGGACCTTGGAGAAGGAGGAGCAGTAGGGCTTAAAGAGTCCCCAAACTCTTGAAGTAAGAGGGCTGCCAGCGTCTTGTAATCTGACAAACCCGGAGCCGAGTGGATCTTCCGAGTCCGAAATCTCTTCCAAATCCATTCCGAAGATGATTGTTTATTTCCAGTAGGAGACTGGCCTCTTGCAACATCCACCCACTCTCGCAAGAACGACGACCGCCTGTGCGATAACTTGCGTCCCTACGAGAGATAGGTTGATCCTGCAAACGCAACCTGATCCTTCTCCTGGCAAGAGCGATGGCCGCTTGTGCGACACCTTTCTCTCCTGTCAGACGAAGGACGTCCTCTCCTATCACTTCTCCGGAACGACCTATGTCCTGACAAGGAATCGGCGCTTGTGCGACAACTAGAGTCCTTGTCAGGTAAAGGCTTATCCTTCCGAAAGCCAAACAAATCTTCCTGGCTTAATTGTCTTTTGGAAGAAGTCCGTCTCTTATCTGTCACTTGTGGCTCATTGCGCCGGGGGTTGACGCTCGTGATTCCTTGCGCCAAGCTGGCGCTTCTAGCGCATTTCGGCAGAGTGGCGCTTCTGGCGCATTTCGGAAGGGTGCGCATCTGGAGCCTCTGGCGCATTTCGCCAGGCTGGCGCTTCTGGCGCATATGGCTCCTCTGGCGCTTCTGGCGCATTTCGCCAGGCTGGCTCTTCTGGCGCATATGGCGCATCTGCGCTTCTGGCGCATTTCGGCAGGGTGGCGCTTCTGGCGCATCTGGCGCATCTGGCGCTTCTGGCGCATTTCGCCAGGCTGGCTCTTCTGGCGCATATGGCGCTTCTGGCTCTTCTGACATCGTATGGAGTTCTCAAACTCATCTGGCGCATCTGGCGCATTGCGCCAGGTTGGCGCATTCTTCATACTCCTCCGAGTATAAGCCGAAACTTCCGTTTCTTTTTTTCTTTCCCTTCGTCTTCTTTATAGGAAGGAAAGAGTCCTTTCTCCTGGGAGTTTCCTTAGTAAAAACTCCTACTAGGCTGAAAGTTGCTCCTGCACATTTAAGATAATTTTTGCAGCCGCACTCTCTTTTTCCTTCCCCTGATTCATGTGAGGCATGTCTCGAAGCGGAAGGAAACTCCGATTTCCGTTTAGGAACCAATCTCCTTTCTCTTCTCACAAGGTGATAGATCGGAGAAAAGCTCAGGGCTTGAATCCAAAGTAGGAGCCTTCCAACTTCTCTTTAAGGGGCGTGACAGTTCATCAGAACTCCATCCCCTTACCTTCGGTGAAGAATCTGACGAAGAAAAACACTTCTTTAGGAT
>NC_087207.1:91594763-91660001 GCF_015104395.2 Macrobrachium nipponense
TTCCTTCGCCTTCCTTTCTCTCTCTCTGTTGCCAATTGGTATGTTTTCACCTCCAAACTGGGTATAAGACTTACACAAAACGTGGAAATTGGTGAAATCAGCCTTTGTATTGAAAGTACTATATACAGTGGTACCTCGAGATACAAAATTAATCGGTTCCGAGGCGGCCTTCGTATCATGAGTTTTTCGTATCTTGAACCGCATTTTACATGTAAAATGCCTAATCCGTTCCAAGCCCTACAAAAACACCCCAGTAAATTATATTTCTAGGCCTACAACACATGTTTTAGGGTTACGACGCCTATCCGACGGAAGAAATAGGACTCCCCCTATGTTAGCAGTTGCTACTGTAGCCTAGTCTGTGATTCTGACATCTAAACCTAAGAAGCTAAAAGCTTAGAATATGCCAATAAAATGTATAAATAATCAGTATGTACTCATTTCAAATAATAATTAATTAATCATTAACTATAATACACAAACAACCAAAAAAAACCTTCCAATCGTTTGTTTACATTCAGCTCTTACGAGTACCGAACGATCGCCAAGCAATCACTTTTCCTAGGACACAGTAAGCCATAAATTTTCATTAGTATCTCTTCAACTAATGAAACTACCAAACAGTATAATAACCATTCATTTCTATTTTTTATTCTATCTTTACCTAATGGAGATACTGAGTTACTGACAGCTATAATGAAACATATACATAACGTAATATTAAAACAGAAGAAGAATTCTAGAAAATACGTATTTGTTGGCTTCGATGATAGCGGTCTGATTTATTTTATATTTTATGATATCTAATTCACAACTTTTTTTTTTATTAAATGTATTGCATGTACTCATTTCAAATAATTATTAAGTAACCATTAACTATAATAAACAATCAAACAAAAAAAAAAGCTTCCAAACTTCTGTTTACATCCAGCACTTACGAGTACCGAACGATCGCCAAGCAATCACTTTTCCTACTACACAGTAAGCCATAAAATTTCATTATCTCTCTTTAACTATTGAAACTACTAAACAGTATAATAACCATTCATTTCTATTCTTTATTCTATCTTTACCTGATTTTTTTTTTATTAGATGTATTGCATGAATAAGTTTTTCAATTTACAGCATCCTTTTACCAATAGAAAACATAGACAGCAAGGGGTAGATACTGACCAATAGGAGAGCAGGATCTTATGGGGTGACTAGCATCAGGAACCAATGGGAGAGTGGGAGAATGGTGGCGAGAGCTTACTCAATTGGCGGGGCGCGAGTTTTAAAATTGTTCTCGGTGGTCCGGGCAAATCTCTGGACTTTACAGCAACAACCTTTCGTAACTTGAACTATTTTCGTATGTAGAGCCAAAAAAATCTTCGTATTTGCTTTCGTATCTCGAGTTTTTTCTAAGTTTAGCCTTTTGTATGTTGAGGTACCACTGTATACATAAATATTAAAGCAATTTTATCATTATTGCATTACCATGACAACTAGAATTCATGGAAACAGTTTATAATAATGCATCAGCATATGTGATAAATTCCACTAATGTGGCAACGATGATTTTGCCATTCTTAGCATGCAAACATTAAAGGTTACATTTATTTCTGGCTTACAGTTATTTAAAAAAATCAAAATACTAATATAGACTTAAATCAATGAAAAGTGCCAGCAAAAAAAAAAGCAAAAAAAATATATAGTATATATAATCCACTTATCCGTAGTCTGTTCCTCTATGGTTTTCGGCAGCTAGATGTACGACAAAGTTAGAAACATTGGATTGTATCTACTTTAGAAAAATCTGTAATTTGTTCATGACACTTACCTGCCAGATATATATATAGCTGTATTCTCTGACGTTCGACAGAATTTCAAAACTCCCGGCACACGCACTGTCGGCCAGGTGGTTAGTACCCATTCCCGCCGCTGGGAGGCGGGCGTCAGGAACCATTCCCATTTTCTATTCAGATTTTTCTCTGTCGTGGTAGTGTAAACACCTGTTTCCATTACCTCCGCTCAGGATTTTGAAAACTTCTTTGGTCACTTAAGTATTCTGATTGTCTTTTGGTTTTTGAAATTGGCTTTGTGACTTGGCATACGCTATTGTGGTTTGGATTTGAATTTGGCTTGGATTGTTCTTGAATCGTGATGTCTGGATCTAGTTCTACTAGTTTCAGGGTGTGCGATGTGAAAGAGTGTAAGGTTAGGCTACCGAAAGCCTCGTAGACCCTCACACGGTGTGCACGAATTGTAGAGGGCATGTTTGCTTATTGGATTGTAGGGTGTATGAAGTGTGAGGTTCTGACTAACTATTGAACTGGAAGAGGCGTATGAGTCTTAATGTACGTAAGCTTGAACGTGACAGAATCAGGAGGTCTTCCTCCAGGAGTGCTTCTGTCAAAAGTCGCGGTGATAAAACACCGCAGTCTAACATAAATGTAGAGTCTGTTGCGCCTAATCCTGTTATTTTGCCTTCGGGCAATGAAGTGATTGCTGAAGGTAACGCCCTTACTACAATTATGGAGTCGATTCGGAACCTTGAATCAAAAGTGCTCGCGCTCCAAACTAATGTGCAAAAGTGCAGTGATAGTGATAGTGTTGTGGAGGGGCGTCAAACCGGTCCTATAGCGCCTCCCAGGCTGAGACCTCTGTCGGACTCCCAGGACATAGGGAATGGACATGTCGTAAGCCGAAGGAGGTTTGGTTACGGGAAATAAACACCGGTCTGGCGTCCCTTCGGCAGAACCTGAAGACGATTCCCCAGGCTCCCAAAGATCGTGTGCGGGCTCAAATATTGAAAGAATGTCTCTTCCTCCGAGATGTCTTCTCCTCAACTAGGATGGGTCTCTCGGAGGGCCTCTCAAGACGAGAGCGGTAAGGACATTAAGACGTCGTCGCACAGGCGGCCATCGTCTTTCCCGCCTTCTTAAGAGAGGATTTAGATAAGAGGACGCTTTATCAGAAGATCGGGAACGTCCTCCCTATGCGACTTCCGCTTAGTTCTTCTCCGGAAGACTTTGAAGACGGTATCCCGCAGAAGAGGGTTTGGACTTCTTGTGAAAAGGAGGTAGTTTTATTCTCCAATCTACCTGACTTTAGTCCTGAGAGAAAGAAGAGGGCGTCCCCTTGCCCATCTTCTTCTCACTGGATAAGTCCTTTGTATGAATCTTCCCCCGTCTAAGGAGACCCTACTGGCGATGCATCAACAATTGTCTGCATTTTTCGCTAAAAGAGAGTCAAGATCACGTCATCGTAAGAAGGATCTATGGTTGCCTGTCAAGAAATCCAGGCGTTCTCCTCCTTCTTCTCCCTCTCCTGTTTCGTTGCCTTCTAGACCTCGACGACTCATTCAGGAGCGCGCTAGTGCTCCTTTTGATAGAGCCTCTGGAAGTATCGGCGAAAACGACAAAGACGCTAGTTGTCGCACAGGCGGCCGTCGCCTTTGGCAGGAGTTGGAGAACGCTCAGAGGACTCGCTTCGGCGATGTTCGACCGGAGGAAGATAATATTGATAGTCGAGAACGTAGGGAGAGTCTCCAGCGCCATAGAACTTTTAGAGAAACTTCTGTCAAGGTTTCTCCTCGGCGGGACACTCCTCCAAAAGGAATTAAGTGTCGAGACACTCGGCAAGAATCCCGTAAAGACTCTTCTCAGCACGCTCGTCCTGCAGTCTTTCAAGAAACCGCTCAGAACGTAAGATTTAGGTATCGAGAAGCTTCTAAGGACAACGTTGATGGCGCGCTTCAGTCTACGTATCGTGTTGCTCCTCAACAGGTGCGCAAAGGCATAGTTAGAGAAACTAGACGTCCTACTCATCGTGAAACTGTTCAGGACGCTCGTGAGGACGCTTCGCTGGATGCTCGATATCACAAGCATCGGGTTACTCGACAAGAAACTCACGATGCAGGTTCTGAAGACGCTAAACATCTTAGACGTCATGACGCTATATGGCATGATTTTAAGAAGACTTTGCTAAGCGCTCGACGTCCTTCACGTCAGGACGCTCGCCAGGAGGAAGATAAAATGCTTATGAGTATGCGTTTGAGGACGCTAGGCATCCTAAAAGTCAGGACGCTCGCAGAAATATGAGGCAGGACGCTCCTCAGACGAGTGAGCGATCGATTCTTCAAGGATTTAGACAAAAACCTCATTTGGACTCTTGTCAAGAGGGAGTTCTCCAGGACACACCGCATGACGTTTCTTTACAGGAACTTGATAGAAATTCGACGCTGATAGGAGAACATACTCTAATCTCCTCTTCGAAAATTCTTCGGGGAAATAAGAGTTTAATCTCTTCTCGCTCGAAACAGGACACCTCTGCTGTTCCTTTGGAAGAAGAAGATTCAACTGACCCTGGTCCTGAGGATGAGGAAGAGTCTGCAGCCTCATCTTCTTCAGATTATAAAACCCTGACTCGCCTTTTGAAAGACTTGTTTCCTAATAAGTTTCAAGCTCCAGTTCCTCTCTCTCCGCCTTCTCAACTATCTTCATCGAAGGCAAGGAAGACGCCAGGATTTGTGAAGATGGCCATGTCACTCTCCACAAAAAGGGCATTCAAAAGGATTCACGATTGGATGGAATCCAAGAAGGCGAAGGGCAAGACTCCATTTGCTCTTCCCCCCGCAAAACTTAGTGGTAGAGGAGGAATCTGGTATAAAACGGAGGAGGAAGCAGGTTTGAGGATCCCTGCCTCCGCTCAAGGTGATTTCTCTAATTTAGTTGATGCGCCTAGAAGATCTTACCTTCCATCAGCAAAAGTATCCTGGACGATGACGGAAATAGACCATCATCTTAAGGGTATTTACAGGACACTAGAAGTTTTTAACTTCCTTGACTGGTGTCTGGGGGTCTTAGATATGCAGTCTAGAAGTCCAGACTCTATTTCTTTAGAGGAATTATCTAGTATTTTGTCATGTATGGACAAAGCAGTAAGGGATGGCTCCGACGAATTGGCATCTGTCACGGTCCCACAGATCTCAGAGACAATGTTACGGCCTCTGAGGGAGGTCCGCTTCAGGTTCGATATGAAATAATAAAAAAAAAATTATCAACACAAACAGTTGAAACTGGGGATATGAATATAGAAAGAAACACTAACACAACAAAGGTTTATTTACAAGCTTACTAACAAAGGTAAATGCAGAATGGTATCTCCTATTTACATAAACAGATAGAATCTTACACTGCATGAACTGGGGGAACAGTGTGGCAATTGATATACTTGCTACTCGATTTGGCGGTTTGAAGCGCAGGCTTCCTAAATGTAGATCGGCGATTGCGGACGTCCTCTTGACTCCGTATTGCAGAAACTAATCTTCTTGTAAGGCAGGAATTCCCCAACACCTGTAACAGGACCTTTTCTTCTCTGAAGTCTGCTCGACGTCGAGATAACACGGCCGTCCACTCCTGAAGACGACTAGACCAATATCCAACCAACTCTCGAGCAACTTTTCTTCTTGATTGATGCTTCGTCGGTTCCTTCGTCTCTAGTTTCTCTCTGACGATCACTGCTGCTGATCTCTCACTGATAAACTGACTGGTGATCTGTCTCTTTTACGATATCTCTCTCTTCTACGATCACACCTCTCCAAAGTTCGTTCGTCGTATTTATACGGCACTCTGGGGGCGGAGCCTACGGCGAACGTCACCGACTCCAGGGATTTCTAGAACTTTTTAGATGAATCTAGACAAGGTATTGCATCAGAATTGCGGCGTTTCTCACGTCCCGACGAGATCCACAACACTCCTGCGATTCTGGAACAACCACGAACATAAGCTCCTCCAACAGTGGCGCAAAACCTCCTTGCTGCCGAACTTCTCGAAAATGCGTTCTCCTTTCCTTTATCTTTCTTTGCTATGAAGCAATTACCATCACACGCCCCCCCAAAAGAGAAAAAAAATGAAATCAAATGATTTTATTTTTTTCTAAAGAGAAGCAAGAATTAAACAGCGGGGAAACAATTCTGCATAAAGCTTTAATCCAGTCAAACACGCACACTTCCCCTCTCACACACTCACTCGTGCGATAAGAGAAAATGGTTATTAGGCTACTCATTCTGAGAAATCTCTAGAGAGGCTATCAGCTAATACGTTATCCTTTCCCTTTATATGGACTATCTTCAGGTTATAGTCTTGTAATTCTAAACTCCAACGCATTAGACGTTTATTCTTGTTCCTAAACCTCTCCAAATAAACTAACGGATTATGATGAGTATACACAGTTAAAACAGAACCGCTACGCGAGTAAATCTCAAAGTGTTGCAAGGCTGTAACTAAACCAAACAATTCCTTTTCAATAGTGGAATAGTTCTGTTGCGATTTATTCAGTTTCTTTGAATAATAGGCAACTGGGAGTTTCATCCCATTCACTTCTTGCAACAAAACCCCTCCTACGCCAATATCACTGGCATCGATCGCTAAATTAAATTCCTTACCAAAATCGGGTAATAATAGAACTGGCTCGTGAATCATTATAGCCTTTAACTTGTTGAAGGCTTCCACACACGCGTCATCAAATACAAAACTGCGTCCTTTCTTAAACAGATTAGTTATGGGAGAGCTTATTTCCGAGAAATTTGGTACGAATCTACGGAAATACGAAACGATTCCGAGAAATCTCATGGCCTGTTTTTTAGTTGTTGGGATTGGGAAATTCACGATAGCTTCTATGTTCCGATCCTTTGGACAGATTTTACCAAGACCTACTTTATGTCCTAGATAAGTAATAGAGGCTTTCCCAAATTCGCACTTCTTTAGATTAAGAACGAGATTCGCTTTAGTAAGGGCCCTCAAGACTCTCGCCAAAATCCTTACATGATCCTCCCAAGTCTCTGAAAATATCACAAGATCATCTAAGTACACGACACAGTTGTTGATTCCATTTAAAACTTTATTCATTAACCTTTGGAAAGTACTGGCTGCATTCTTCAAGCCAAAAGCCATAACTTTGGGCTCTAAACTACCAAATGGCGTTATAAAGGCGGAAATTTTCCGGGCTCGTTCACTTAAAGGTACTTGCCAATAACCTTTAGCCAAATCAAGCTTTGAGATGAACTTGGAATTTCCGATTCTATCTAAGCAATCGTCAATCCTGGGCAAGGGAAAATTACTTTGCTTCGTTACACTGTTTACCTTCCGGAAATCAATGCACAATCTATCTGATCCATCTTCCTTTTTCACCAGAACTACGGGGAACTCCATTCACTCTCGCTAGGTACTATCAAATCATTATCTAGCATGTAACTAATTTCCTTCCTCACAGATTCTGCCTTTTCTGGGTTCAGATGATATGGACTTTGCCTAATGGGTTTCGTGTCCTGCAACTCAATATCATGTTCTAAAACATTGGTTAGGCCTAGTTTGTCACTAATAGTTTCAGGATAATTCACTAAAACATTACGTACTTCCCTCACCTTTTCCTCTTCTAAACCCTGATTAAAAACTTCGAAATTCTTAAGCACCTCAGAGTTTTTCTCAAAGCTAATTTCTTTCTGGGACACCATCACTATAGGCACGGGGCGTTCGTTATATTTCTTGAGCAAATTTACGTGCAGCCACTTTGCTCTACGTTTACCCATATCTATTAAATAATTCAGATTCCCCCTCTTCTCTAAAATCGAAAAAGGACCTTCGAACTTATACGATAAAGAGGGACCTTCTTTCTGGACTAATACTAAAACTTTATCTCCTACACAGAGATGTCTCTCTTTCGCTCTAAGATCTGCTTTTTCGTTTAGTTTTCACTTGACTCTTCCTCTCGGTCTCCTTCGCTAGTTGCCAAGCATCCCTTAAACCGTTTTTATAATGCTCTAGATTAGTGATGTAGTCCTCACTACCTTCTTTATTCATTAAGTTACATTTTAACATTTCCAAAGGACCTTTAGCGGTGTGACCGAAAACAAGCTCAAATGGACTAAATCCGGTAGTGTCGCTCGGGGCTAACCTTAAAGCTAATAAAACGAACGGTCCAACCTTTTTCGTTCCCAGTCGTGTTCGAAGTTCTTACACAATTTCCGTAAGCAACTCTTTAACGTTTGATGAAATCTCTCCACAATGCCTTGTGATTCGGGATGATAAGGTGTGGAAGTTACGAGTTTGATGCCTAATTCTTTCATTCTATCCTTGAAATACTTGGATACAAAATTACTACCATTATCACTCAGAATAGTACGAGGCAGACCAAACTTAGAAAAATAATTCAACAATCGTTTAACTACGGTCCTTGCGTTGCCGCTTCTTATGGGTACCACCTCGGGATAGCGAGTTAGTCTATCAATGATCGTCAACAGATATATATTCCCTCCCTTACTTCTAGGCAAAGGTCCAACCATATCGATAACTACATTCTCAAAAGGTTCGCCTACCGAAGGAATATTACACAACGGAGCTCTGGGGATTACTTGATTCGGTTTCCCGGCAATTTGGCATTCATGACAGCTTAACACATACCTCTTTACATCATTTTTCATTTTAGGCCAAAAGTACGCCCTACTAATACACTTGAAAGTTTTATTCACTCCCAAATGTCCTTGCTCATCATGTGCTAACTTCAAAACTAGTTCACGAAGCTTCCTAGGAACTACTAATTGTTCTGTGACTTCCCCTTTACTACCTGACTTCGGTCGAACATAACGACACAAAACTTCGTCCTTTAAACAAAAGGTTTCCTTACACACATCATTGAGATCACCATCCAGCTCATATTAAAAAATTCGGGTTAGTGTCTCATCCTCTTTCTGCAACTTGACTAGCTCATCCTTATCCAAAACGTTAGAGCCTAATTCATCACCGTAACTAGGACTACATACAGGTACATTTACTACGTTACTCTCGACAGTTACGCCTTCCCCTTGGCTATCACTGTCACCGATAGAGTTAGGTCTCTCAGCCACACTCATGCTAAGATCAACCTCGCTACCTCTATCACACTCGTTCGACTCCACGAACTCACTCACGTTCGAATCCACGAACAAATTATGATCGTAGTCTATGTCTGTATCTAAACCCGACCTAGTTACTACCATTTCAGGCAGTGGAATATTCCTCACAACAGGATTCACATTCTTGGATAAAGCTAAGTCATTACCGACAATAATGTCAACGCCTTCAACGGGCAAACTGTCCACAACAGCAAGTTTTACTTCTCCTGACACTATCTGACTTTCTAAATTCAACTTCAACAAAGGACAAAGAACACAAGTGTTAGGAAATCCACCTAACATGACTTTCTCTTCCATACTGATTTTTGCCCTGTTCGGCACACACTCTCTTCGAATCAGTGAGACAGCGGCCCCTGTGTCTCGAAGCAAGACTACTTCTCTCGAATCTACTCTAATGCACAATTTCTCGCTAAATGCCCTTTCCCATTACATCGGAAACAAGGTAATTCTGAGCCACTATATGCCATTCTACTCTTACAAACCCTAGACGTATGACCAGGTTTTCCGCATGTATAACACGAATAGTCACTTTTACTCGCATTGCTATTACTGGGACTGAAACCTTTACTGCTTTGCACTCTACCAGACGAAGGATCATTTCGTTTCTTACTAACACTCAAATTATGAGTTAGACTATATTCGTCAGCTAGCCTAGTTGCTCCTGCAAAAGATACTTCTCGCCTATCCTCTATATAAAGTTTAATCTCAGGGGACACATTATCTTTGAAGTTTTCTAACAACACTAAGTTCTTCAAACTATCAAAATCCTCAACCTTAGCAGAAGTTAACCAATCAAAAAACAGCCTATCTAACTTCTTACCGTATTCTACATACGTAATATTTTCATCCTTTCTCAAACTTCTAAATTTCTTACGGTACGCCTCTGGTACTAACCTATACGCGCTAAGAACAGTTTCTTTCACGATATCGTAATCATCACATTCCTCCTTAGACATGCAACTATACACAGTAAGTGCCCTGCCACTCAAAACTGACTGCACGTTTCTTTAGGAGAACCTACTCGTTCCATTAACTTCTCAAAACACATGAAATATGTCATAACATCTTCCTCATCAAACTTTGGTACTAATTTTAGCACTGTACTCATACCTAACCTATCAGCTCCGTTTTCTTTTTCACCTGTCCGACTGTTACGAGTACTTTCCCTTAACCGAGCAATTTCCAACTCATGCATACGCTCTTTCTCTCTCTCTTCCTGCTGCATTACCAACATTTCTCTCTCTTGATGCATTTTCATTGCTTCTCTCTTTCTCTTGCTGCATTTTCATTACTTCTCTCTCAGCCGCTCTTTCCTCTCTCTCAGCCCGCTCTTTGCTGCTCTTTCATCTCTCTCATACTTCTCTCTTTCTTTCTTCTTCACGTACTCACGGAGATCATTCCCCTCTAGACCTGGTAGCTTACCCGACTCAATAAACTCTTTCACCATCTCACTCATTCTGATTCTTTCTATATTCTCCCTGTTTCAAACTGTTAAAGTGTTGATAGCCTAGGCAAGGTCGCCACAAAATGTTACGGTCCCACAGATCTCAGAGACAATGTTACGGCCTCTGAGGGAGGTCCGCTTCAGGTTCGATATGAAATAATAAAAAAAAATTATCAACACAAACAGTTGAAACTGGGGATATGAATATAGAAAGAAACACTAACACAACAAAGGTTTATTTACAAGCTTACTAACAAAGGTAAATGCAGAATGGTATCTCCTATTTACATAAACAGATAGAATCTTACACTGCATGAACTGGGGGAACAGTGCGGCAATTGATATACTTGCTACTCGATTTGGCGGTTTGAAGCGCAGGCTTCCTAAATGTAGATCGGACGATTGCGGACGTCCTCTTGACTCCGTATTGCAGAAACTAATCTTCTTTTAAGGCAGGAATTCCCCAACACCTGTAACAGGACCTTTTCTTCTCTGAAGTCTGCTCGACGTCGAGATAACACGGCCGTCCACTCCTGAAGACGACTAGACCAATATCCAACCAACTCTCGAGCAACTTTTCTTCTTGATTGATGCTTCGTCGGTTCCTTCGTCTCTAGTTTCTCTCTGACGATCACTGCTGCTGATCTCTCACTGATAAACTGACTGGTGATCTGTCTCTTTTACGATATCTCTCTCTTCTACGATCACACCTCTCCAAAGTTCGTTCGTCGTATTTATACGGCACTCTGGGGGCGGAGCCTACGGCGAACGTCACCGACTCCAGGGATTTCTAGAACTTCTTAGATGAATCTAGACGAGGTATTGCATCAGAAATTGCGGCGTTTCTCACGTCCCGACGAGATCCACAACACTCCTGCCGATTCTGGAACAACCACGAACATAAGCGCCTCCAACAGTGGCGCGAAAACCTCCTTGCTGCCGAACTTCTCGAAAATGCGTTCTCCTTTCCTTTATCTTTCTTTGCTATGAAGCAATTACCATCACAGCATCACATTTTGCGTTGGGAGTCCTGCAGAATTGTTGTTCGCCCCCTTTTCGGCTCATCTTTTTCCTCAATCAATGATAAAAGATCTATCAGTGAATCTTCAAGAGAAAGCAACGCAGGACCTATTATCTCAATCCTCAAAACGTCCTGCTGCCCAGCCCTCTTCCCGGACTACGCAAGTTTCCAGGAAGAATTTTAAGCCCTTTCGTGGCAGAGCTCCCTCGAGAGCCTCCACTCGGGGGAGGAGCTTCCCTAGAGGCAGAGCCCCATCAAAGCCTAGGGGAAAGAAATGACTTATCTACCCTTCAGACACCGGTCGGAGCGAGACTCTCTGTCTTCGCAGAAGCATGGAGGATAAGAGGAGCGAACAGTTGGTCACTCGAAGTTATTGAGAACGGTTACAAGATCCCGTTCCTCTCAAGACCTCCATTAAGAACGGAACCGATAGATCTGTCGCCATCTTACCAAACTTCGAAACAACGGATCCTGCTAGATCTTCTGGATCAAATGTTAGAGAAGAGAGCGGTAGAGCGGGTTCTATCATTGAATTCCCCGGGCTTTTACAACAGGTTATTCCTGGTTCCGAAGCAGTCTGGGGGATGGAGACCTGTCCTGGACGTGAGCAGACTGAATCTTTTCGTAAGAAAAGAAAAATTCAAGATGGAAACTTCACAGTCTGTTTTAGCAACACTAAGACCAGGGGACTGGATGGTGTCCTTGGATCTCCAAGACGCATACTTCCATGTCCCGATCCATCCTCGGTCCAGGAAGTACCTCAGGTTCGTCTTGAAAGGACAGGTCTTCCAATTCAGAGCCCTCTGCTTCGGACTAAGTACAGCTCCGACGGTTTTCACGTTTCTGATGCAAAACTTAGCAAAATGGCTTCATCTTTCGAAGATAAGAGTCTCACTCTATCTAGACGATTGGTTCATCCGGTCGTCTTGCAAGACAAAGTGTCTGGAGGACCTTCACACAACGTTACAGCTGACAAAAGCCTTAGGCCTTCTCATCAATTTCGAGAAATCCCATCTGATCCCAACACAGTCCATCGTGTATCTGGGGATTCAGATGGATTCAGTGGCTTTTCAAGCTTTTCCATCCATGGAACGTCGGCTGAAATGCTTAGAAAAAGTATCAGTCTTCTTAGAGAAGGAAATATGCTCAGCAAGGGAATGGATGAGTCTGCTGGGGACCATTTCCTCGCTGGAGAAATTTGTTTCTCTGGGAAGACTGCACCTCAGGCCGCTTCAGTTTTTCATAGCAGAACAAACTGGAAGAACAAGAAAGACTTGACGAAATTTTGAGAATCTCTCAGTCGGTCAAAGACCATTTGAAGTGGTGGTTCGATCCCGTCAAGCTATCGGAAGGACTGTCCCTCAAGCTTCTGAGCCCAGACCTAGTGTTGTTCTCAGACGCGTCCTGACAGCTGGGGAGCAACACTGGGGGAGGAGGAAGTGTCAGGCCTCTGGGGAGGGGAACAGAGGTCCTGGCACATAAACCTCAAGGAATTAGAAGCAATTCGATTGGCTCTGCAATTCTTCGAGGGAAGAATTATATGACGGATTATCCAGATCAATTTGGACAACACCACAGCTCTCGCATATATCAAGAGACAGGGAGGGACGCATTCTCGATCCCTGTTCGAGATAGCGAGGGATATCTTGCTCTGGGCGAAGATGAGAGATATAATGATACTAACAAGGTTCGTGTCAGGAGTGCAGAACGTTCGGGCAGACCTTCTCAGCCGTCAACATCAGCTGCTTCCGACCGAGTGGACTCTCCCTTCAGAAGTTTGCCGGGAGTTGTGGAGACTTTGGGGGAGGCCATTAGTAGACCTCTTCGCAACATCGAATAGACAAAGAGGTCCCTCCCAATTTAACTGGACTCCCCGGTTCTCGACCCAGGAGCGATAGCGATAGATGCCATGCTATGGAATTGGAAGGGAATGGATGTCTACGCCTTCCCTTCTATTCAAAACTCCTGGGAGAGGTGATAAGGAAGTTGCGGCGTCAGAAGGAGCAAGAATGACCCTGATTGCCCCATTTTGGCCTGCAAGCGACTGGTTCGCAGAGGTCATGTCATTTCTGGTAGACTTTCCAAGGACTCTACCAGAAAGAATCGATCTACTCAAACAGCCCCACTTCGAGAGGTATCACAAAAACCTCTCCGCTCTGAGTCTGACTGCATTCAGACTATCGAAAAGTTGGCCAGAGCGAGAAGTTTTTCAAGAGCAGTGGCAAGAGCTATTGCCAACGCTAGAAGAACATCCTCTCAAGCTGTTTACCAATCGAAGTGGGCTGTTTTTAGGAGATGGTGTAAGAGAAGAGATATTTCCTCCTCCACGACCTCTGTGAGCCAGATTGCCGATTTCCTTCTACACCTTAGAAATATGGACAAGCTTTCAGTGCCCACGATCAAGGGCTACAAAAGCATGCTGTCGACAGTCTTCCGACACAGGGGCTTGGATTTGTCGAATAATAAGGATCTGCACGATCTTTTGAGGTCTTTCGAAACCTCAAAGATTCCACGACCTAGAATTCCGTCATGGAATCTAGATGTTGTCTTGAAATTTCTAATGTCAAGCCCATTTGAACCTTTGCATGCTGCCTCGATGAAGGATCTAACTAGAAAGGCTGTCTTCCTAACCGCTTTGGCAACAGCGAAAAGGGTTAGTGAGATTCAGGCCATGAGTAAGCATGTGGGCTTCAGAGAACACAATGCGGTGTGTTCTCCGAGTCCCTCGTTCTTAGCTAAGAACGAAAACCCGTCCAACCCCTGGCCCAAGAGCTTTGAAATCAAGGGGTTATCAGAGATCACCGGACGAGAACCAGAGAGAGTCCTGTGCCCTGTCAGGGCTCTCAAGTTTTATCTGGTGAAAACTAAACAATGTAGAGGTCCGTCGGACAACCTGTGGTGCTCGGTCAGGAGACCAGAATTACCAATGTCGAAGAACGCTCTAGCGTTCTTCTTAAGAAGCACCATCAGGGAGGCTCATTCGTCCTGTCCAGATAGTGACCTTAGTCTTTTGAAGATTAAAGCTCACGAAGTCAGAGCTATAGCGACTTCGGTGGCTTTCCAAAAGAATATGGCACTCAGTGATATCTTGAGTGCCACATATTGGCGAAGCAACTCTGTGTTCGCTTCACATTACCTCAGAGATGTGAAGGCAACATATGAGAATTGCTACTCGCTGGGACCGTACATTTCCGCAGATATAGTAATGGGGACATGAAGCGGCACGATTCCCATCCTTTGGAAAATGGATAGGTGTGCTTTTAATTTATGGTGTTGTTTTTTATGGTTGTAGGGTCGCCGCTTGAGGTGGACTTCCCTTTATTTAGCCTAAAAGTTATGGGACTAACTTAGTTGGGCTAGGTCAGGTGGTATTGTTTATGCTTCGTTGTCCTCAGAGTATGATCAAAATGGTCTAGTCGCATTGTGGTCACGCTCCCGTTGACAGATCATCTAGAACTCTCCAGCTATACAGGTCACTACCTTGCTGGAAACTCTAGTAAAGCAGAAGCAGACTTGGGTGACAGTAATCACGAAGTCAGCTATGCTAACAGGTAAAGAACCAAGATGTCAATCATCTGCATGTAATTTGTTTCCAAAATCCTTCTATTCTGTCCCTTCCCACCTCCAAGGGTGGGATTCAGCTATATATATATCTGGCAGGTAAGTGTCATGAACAATATGATATTGTCATGATACAATAAAGTTTGTTCATACTTACCTGGCAGATATATATAATCAAGTAACCACCCACCTCCCCTCAGGGACAGTGGTCTAGAAAAATCTGAATAGAAAATGGGAATGGTTCCTGACGCCCGCCTCCCAGCGGCGGGAATGGGTACTAACCACCTGGCCGAGTTTTGAAATTCTGTCAAACGTCAGAGAATACAGCTATATATATATATCTGCCAGGTAAGTATGAACAAACTTTATTGTATCATGACAATATCATTTTTTCGGGGTAATCTGGTTGCAAAAAATGGATAATATACATGAATTGAATTAATATTTTTAAATAACAAAGTAAAGTTGAACTAAATAACGAGTAAAGTAAACAATTTAGGGAATAAAACTTTGCAGTGTCGTCGTGTGCTGTTCTAACTGTGTTTGTGGCGCGCGCGCTTAGGAACCAGGAACAGCAACTTGTTTAAGGTGCAATGTGGAGTGAATTGAGACCAAAATGTGTATAATAACGATCAAATAAGCACTGTGGAGTTTCAGTTGTGATGGCAGTAAGGATAAAAACCACTGATTACAAGGTAAAAATGAATTCAGTTCAAACCATGACCCCAGGAATAACAAATTTCATACTTTCACTAATATAGGCAACAAAATGTTGTTTTATTGTGCTGATTACAACTACAATCTTGAGTAAGGTCAATAAACGTTACATAGCCTATATACGCTAACATTGTTCAAATGAGTGCTGGGAAGGCTGGGAAAGGTGAAGTCCATCCGTGACCAGACTCTGCCATCCACATGGTAGCCGCCATATTGGATTTCAAAACTGCCTTGAAAACATATTTTACGAAGAGCGCCACATGCTTATTTTAGTTTTTATGGGGCTTTCGTATATCACATTATGTTGGCGAAACTTCAATCTTTTGAATGGTATGCTTAGAGTTGTAATTGTATTCTTGTTTTACCAATTAAATATCGAGTGAATAAGACCCGTCCAGCGTGATAAGGGTTGGTAGTCAGTGATTTTTTACCTATTTTCTCCAAAGTTAGAAATTAAGGCCAAATTTTAAGATTTAAACAGGAGGTAGTGAAAAGGGTGGCTACGGCAGTGGAAATCTCACCAAAACGCTTTCGAAATTTTTACTTACGATTAGGTAACTTAGAAGATTGACGCCATCTCGATGTTTACGGAGTCGCTTGTGTCAACAAACTTCCCATTTCCTGTGATAAATCCGCACACCACTTGTACCCACAAACGCTGGGGCACTTTCATCACAACAATCGGAACACGGTTCCTTACCAGGACGTTATTAAGTAAACTGTTTTGGTAGAAGACGACGAAGCGCGCACTTAGATAATTTTTTAAATAAATAGTAAAACATCAATAGTATTTTACATATTTATAATGATTAATTTGAAAATATTCTTTATTGAAAAAGTAACTCGATTCTGACTCAAATTTAAGTAATTATTTTTTGGAATTAGAACGTTCTTCTAAGTCCTGTATTATGACATCACGAAATCTTGACTGTCGTACCTATTGTAAATAATTGCTATACTCAACTTTCTTGTTATCAGCTATTCATGTAATTGTTATAATCGTATTGCGCATATATGTATATCTTTATTATTTACTTTTTGGATATATGAAGATGTTTTACTGCCGGATTATCGCCGTAGTGTGACGCAATCGTTTTCGGTCCCTGGGCCTCTGTCTTTTTTTGCACCATAAGAAATCATGGGGCCGAATTTGCAATGACCAGAAAGTCGTTAAAAGAGGAAAGTTAGCATTGAGGGGCGTATGTTTTGATTGAGAAAAATACAATTTGTTCATGAAACTTACCTGTCAGATATATATATATAGCTGTATTTTCTGAAGTCCGATAGAATTTCAAAAACCTCCGGCACACACAGTGGTCGGCCAGGTGGTTAGTACCCATTCCCGCCGCTGGGAGGCGGGTATCAGAACCATTCCCGTATTCTATTCATAATTTTTCTGTCGCCGGTACGGAAACCTGTTTTCAGTACCTCCGTCTTAGGATTTTGAACTTCATTGCCGCTAAGTATCCTGATTGTCTTTTGATTTATTTTACTTGATTTGTGGCTAGGCATACGCTATCTTAAATTGATTTGAATTTGATTCATTTTGCATAAGAGATCTGAATCTAGTTAGGCTAGTTTCAGAGGGTGTTGTCTACAAAGATAGGGTGTGGCTACCGAAAGCTGCGGTAGATCCGCACGAGGGTATGGGTCTTGCTTCTTTGTGGAGACTTTGTCTAATTCCGTAAGAAAGAAGTATGATTCGTATGTACGCAATTATTCAGTAAACAAAAGTCAGGGTAGTGAACCTGCTAATCTACCTGTAGACTTCTTTTTGCCTAACCCTGTAGTATGGCCCTACAAGGCTATGAATATGTCTGCGAGAGGTGCTCGCTCTCTTCATTGTTGTGAAGAGTGCTACTTCTGTAAATGATACACCCTGTAGTGTTGCCTTCGGGCCCTAAAACAGTGTCTGGAGAGGGTATTGCCTTTCTCTAATACTCTCGATTCGTAGCTTAGAATCGAAAGTGCTTGCTTTAGAGAGCAAAAGTGAAGTGGCTAAGTGCAGTGACAGTGCCCCTTGTGTATGTAGAGGGTGCGTCAGATTCGGCCTTATTTCGCCTCTAGGCCGGAAACCTCTGCTTGACTCCCAGGAACAGGGAGAGGAGCATGTCGAAAGCCGAAGGAGGTTTACCGAGGAACCCCCACCGATCTGACGTGCCTTCGGCAGACCTGAAGATACTCCCAGGCTGCCAAAGTGCGTGCATGTGCACGAATCCTGAAGGCTTGCTTCTCGTCCTCCGAAGCGTCCTCCCCGCACAGGGGTTGGAGCTTTCGGAAGGACTAGCGCCCTCTAAATAGAAGCTTTATAGAGGAGGACGCTTCACGTTTCTCTCTCTCTCTCTCTCTCGTCATGCGTTTCAGTGAGAAGTAATAAGGCGAACGTCGCCTGAACATGTGTACGTCTTTCCACCGAGAAATACGAAAGAGAAGTCGTAGTAGCAGGACGCTTTTGAGCGCGGACGTCGAGCTTTGTTCTGGTGAGAATAAGAAGGCGTTCCCATCGCCCCTCGTATTCTTACAACGATCAACCCCTTCTCCTGAGACTGCTTTCGTGCAGTCGGATTTTTCTCCGAGATGTATCTCGCTCTTCCCTGAAGGCAGTTTCTCTCGCTTGTTTTGATGCCTGTCAGGAGCGTGACGCTTTTCTCCACGCTTCTTTCGACGCTCGGCTTGGACGGGACGCTCGGATGGACGCCAGGCGCGCGCGGGTGCACGCCAAGCGCGCGCCAGTGGATGCCGAGCGCGCGCCAGTGGACGCGGAGCGTGCACCAGCGCACGCCAGGTGTGTCGCCTGGCTGAACGTTTCTGTTGAACTCTTCAAGCTCTTGTTTCAGATTTGGGCCTAAAGAATTTTTACCTCTAACCTTCGGTGATACCTTCTACCTCACCTGCAAAGAATGTGAAGTAAGTAGTGCTTTCGGAGGAAGCTTAAAGTGAACAGGCAACTTCGTCTTCGAAACTCAGCAAGACATCGGGTTTCGTGAATTCAAGAGGTCTCTGTCAATTAATATTGCTTTTCGCAAAGGTGGATGGAGTTAAGGAAAGCTCAAGGGAAGATCTCGTTTGCTCTACCGCAGTCAAGACTTTGTGATAAGGCAGTTACGGGTTATGTAAAAGCTCGACGTCCTGCACGTCATGACGCTCAACAACGTTCGGTAGGATTCTTGCAAAGGCACACATCAAGAGGACGCTCTTCAGGAAAGCGCAAGACAGGACTTCCTTTGCCATACTGCCAATAAATTTAAGTTGCAAGCTTTTTAGTCCATCTGAAAGGGCTTTTCAGATGATAAATTTTGTTAGTTCCTAAGTTAGGGACTACGCTGCCGAAGTTGGACATCGGGGTCCTACCTGCCGAAAGCCCAGTCTCTTATCAGGATTCTTGCCCCTTCTTCGATTGATATGGGAATGGGAAAAATAATATGCTCGATTTCCTGGATTACGTTTTTGTCAGCAGTGCTTTCCCCCATTGACAATATACATTGTTTTGTCAAGTAAGGGGGTATCCCCTCCCCATTGACAAAATATCTCTTGTTTTTGTCAGTAAAGTGGGATCATATGACAAAATTATCTCTTTGTCCCGTATTGGGAGTTCTCATTGAAAACACTCTCAATAACTTTTATATTGCGTAAGCGGATAAGCTCTTTTTTGACAAGATTCGTAAGAGCCCTCATTCATCAATCGCAGACTCGTACAAGTAATAGACTTGTAGACTACGTCAATGAACGCTTATGTCTAATAACATAAGAGCTTGAGCTATCCGCTTCGATTCTCTAAGATTTGTTCAATAAACTTGCCTGTCAGATATGTATGTAGCTGTGTTTCCGAATTCAGCTATAGATATGTCTGCCAGGTAAGTATGAACAAACTTTTATTGTATCATAACAATTTCATATTTTGCCTTGCGTTATTTTACTACTGGTTGGTTCAAGTCATATACGCTTGCTGTAGTTACCTCATCGGATGACAACCGAGAGGTCTATTGTCTTTTATTTTAAGCGCATTTAATCGTTACTCCCTGCAGCCTACCAGGAGTTTCCGATTTTTCTTTTACCGTTGTATGATAGTGTTATGACGACACAAACGCACTTCTATATTTAGCGCCCTCTGTTTCGCTTAATATACCAGCTTGAGAGTCTCTTTCTGCTCAAAAAATAACGGACCTATTTCTTTGTAGAATAGAGTAGCTGGCCAACCCACGCATAACGGTAAGAGACGGACGAATGTAAGCTGCTGCTGTCACTGTCCGCATCCAGTCCAACGAGCAGTCCCAGCTCGTTCGCTGTCATGCGCGGTAGGTTATGTCTCTCTCTCCTGCGGGATTGACTGACTAACCGTATCTCTGTGCTGGCGGTTACGTCTCTCTCTCCTGCGGGATTGACTGACTAACTGTATGTCTGCCCTACAATCACGGACTTTAGCCTAACATTGAGGGGATTTCTTACATGAATGAATAAACATTGCATTCGTTTGCCTTATTATTGTTCAAACAGAGATATCTCTTAATCCTTTCGGTGCTCGTTACCGCATGGTATAGGACTACGAGTCTACCGCAACATTGCACTATTATATGCTCTCCTGCTTAGGCAAAGCGCAGCCTTATTAGGGAAGTAAGCATACTCGGGGAGGGAATGGATGAGCTTGCTGGGGACCATTTCCTTCCTGAAGAGTTTGTTTTCCCTGAATAGACTGCAATTCAGACCTCTACAGTTTTTTTGTTCCTACCGGGAAACTGAAATTTTATTCAAGATCCAGTAATGATTCTGAACATCTCTCAGTGCGTCAAGTATCACCTGAGGTGATGAAAGAAAGGTGCCGGACATCTGGATAGGGTTTCAGATGTCTCTGGATCATAATCTGAAAGAAGTAGAAGTTTGGTCGTCCCTCCAGTCCTCGAAAAACGAGTTTTTTGGAACCAGTGTCCAGATCAACTCTGATATTCCACAGCTCTCTCATATCTTAAGAAGTATCTTCTCTCGGTCCCTGTTCGAGTTTACGAGAAAGAGCCTATATAACAACAGGCTAGAATGTAACGATCCTCTAGAGGTTCGTTACAGGATTGCAAAAGTCCGTATGAATCGTCTCGATCGACGGCAGCAACTACTGACTTCCGAGTGGAATCTTTCTTTAGAAGTATGGTGAGAGTTGTGGAGACTTTAGGGACGTCCTTTCATTCATCTCTTCGCTATGTTGAGGACGAAGAGGCTTCTTCTTCTCTGCTCCCTTATTCTCGATCCGGGATCGGTACCATTAAACGCCATCCTATGATATTGAACGGGGATGGATGTTTAGTCTCTTTTCCCCTTTTTCTTTTTTAAATGCTTAGGAAATGTAATAAGATGATTTATGACGTCACAGGGAGCGACAATGACGCTGATCGCCCCATGTTGGCCTTCAGGATCCTGGATTCACAGAGGTCACGTCCTTCCTAGTTCACTTTCCAAGGACAATTTCCGAGAGAGTCGGTCTACTCTAACTCGAAAGGTACCTTAACCTCTCCGCTCTGAGTCTGACTACGTTCAGACTATCGAGATGTTGACAGGAATAAGATTACCGTCTTCCCTTTCCGTCTGAAGAATGGGATAAGCTGGCTGTCACAATTATTAAAGAATACGCAAATATGTTGTTGACGGCCTTTGGGCTCAGAGATTTTGCTTCTGTCAAACAACAAAGCCCTTCACGATCTTTGAGTTCTGTGGAATCTCGTAAACTTGCTCACCATCTACTTTTGTCTCACCTGTTTTCTCGGAGTCAGACACTCGTGCGAGATCAGGCGACATATAGTAGCCCTGAGTTTTATACATTCAACTTCCCTGCCAGATATATACTTAGCTATAGACTCCGTCGTCTCCGACAGAATTTCAAATTTCGCGGCACACGCTACCGGTAGGTCAGGTGATCTACCGCCCTGCCCTGGGTGGCAGACTAGGAACCATTCCCGTTTCCTAATCAGAATTCTTCTGTCGCCCGGGCCATCAACATTGTTGTTGGTTCCTCTCGATTGGTTTTTCTTTTTTCACCGGCAATTGATCTTCTTGACCGACTTTTGGTGACGTATCTGGATTGTTGGATTGGCATAACGCTTTTGTGGACTGTTTTGTGGACTTGATTTTGGATTTTTCTTTAAAAATGTCTGACTCTGGAATGGTTGTGAGACGTTGTGTGAATGTAGGCTGTAAGGTGAGGTTGCCGAAAGCTTCGGTAGACCCTCACACGGTATGCAAGGGTTGCAGGGAGTATGAATGTTCTTTTACTAATACTTTGCAAGGAATGTGAGAATTTGAGTGAGAAACGAATGGAAGAATCTAACTAATTATTTAAAAAGTTAGAGAGAGAAAGAGTGAGGAAGGCTTCTTATAGAAGTTTTGAGTAGTTCTAGATCTGAACTAATTCCTAGCTTGGGATCTTCCCCAAGGGTAAGTATTGCTACTTCTCCTTCCATTGCAGCCCCTTCACCTATTGCAGAACCTGTAGATTCAGCGAAGAACCTGGCGGATCTAAAAGCAGCCTTCAAGTTGATGGAAAACAAAATGGCTGCCATACAAGGTAAGGCTAGTGATTATTCAGTGGACAGTGATATGAGTGTCCCCAGTGTAGTGGAGGGGGCATCTGGTCGGCTCAGCAACGCTCCTAGGTCTAGACCTCTTCCAAGCTCACATGCCCAGAGGAGAAGGAATGTCGAAAACCGAAAGGAGGTTGTGGAGAATCCCACCGATCAGGTGTCCCTTCGGCGGTTTCTGTGACACCCCAGACTGCCAAGGATCGCTATTGTAAAAGCGTCCTGCGTGAGTGTTTTTCGTCGTCGGGATCTTCATCTCCGAGACGTGATTGGAGGGATTCTGATCGATCTCGGCCACTCAAGAGGAGTTGGAAGGCTCCGGATATTGATTCGAGCCCAGAAAACTTCCCTGAGGAGTCTCCTTCGGGAGTGAAGAAGGCAAGAAGAGCCATTCTTTCAACCAGAGTGAGAAGGAGGCAGGAGGTGGAGGCTATGGACTCCTCCCCTCCTCCTTCCCCTCCTCCCGAAGAGGATAAAGAGGAGGTTACGAAGAGATTCATGATGGCGATGCAAGAGCAGATCTCGTCTTTTGTAGGAGTTCTGTCAAAGGAACCTCCTAGAAGGAAAGACTCTTCCCTTCCGATCAAAAGATCCTCCAGGCGTATGGAGGTATCTGCCGCCAGGATCGATACTCCTACTCGAGGTGAGGTGTCCTGTACGAACCTGGATGAACCTTTCAGACGTCTGCGCCGGCCAGGAGTGAGGAGTCACCCAGGAGGCAGGAGCCAAGAGCCAGGAGTGAGGAGTCAACCAGGTGAGGCAGGAGCCAAGAGCCAGAGTGTGGAGGCATCCAGGCAGGAGGCAGGAGCCAGGAGGCAAGAGCCAGGAGGCAAGAGGCAGGAGTCAGGAGTCAGAGGCAGGAGCCAGGAGCCAAGAGGCAGGGAGTCAGGAGGCAGGAGCCAGGAGTCCGGAGTCCAGGAGGAGGCCAGGAGTCCGGAGGCCGAGGAAGGCAGGAGTCCGGAGCCAGGAGGCAGGAGTCATGGAGCCAGGAGGCAGGAGTCAAGGAGCCAAGGAGGTCAAGGAGCCAGGAGGCAGGAGTTGGAGACTCGTTCCTGGAATTTATGACTCTTCTCCAAATAGGAGTTCCTCTCCTTCAGATCGTAGAGGTCTTGGAAGGACTCTCCCTCCAAACGTGAACTTTCTCCTTCTTCTGACCGAGGTTTTAGAAGATTTGTCTGATGACGAACCGCCTGCAAATAGAGGGCTCTCGACTTATAAGGTCTTAGCCTCATTATTGCTTGCAAGAGTTTGGAGACTCTCTTAGTCCGGAGGCTCCTCCTTCTCCTCGTTCTCTCTTTTCGAGCTCGGCTACGGCAAAAAATCTTCGGCCTTTCTTGAAAATGAAGCCTGCAATTTCAATGAAGAAGGCACTCCATTCTTAGATTCTTGGATGGACAAGAAGAAGGAGTTAGGAAAGACGGTATTCTGCATGCCTCCTTCCAAACTCCATGGAAAGAGAGGTATTTGGTATGGAACAGGAGAGACTATGGGTCTTTCTCTGCCCGCCTCTGCAGATGCGGACTTTTTTCCAATTTAGTGGAGCCTCTAGACGTCACTCCTTAGGATCGGTCAGAGCGACGTGGAACACTTCGGAGTTGAACCACTTTCTAAAGGGACTTTTGTCACTTTAGAGGTGTTCAACTTTCTGGATTGGTCACGGTCGAGTTCTGGCCAACAAGTCTAAAGATCCGAGTTTCTTAAGAACCCAGAGATTCTCCATAGCGTCCTGTCTTGCATGGACAAGGCAGTACAGGACGGTTCGGGAGAAGTGGCGTCCCTTTTTGGTGCTGGTCTCCTGAAAAGAGATCAGTTTATGGATCCCTTTTATCAAAAGGGGTTTCTCCGAGCCAGAGGACTGCTTTATTGTTCGCCCCTCTATCGGACCATCTGTTTCCTTCTCAGTTAGTGAAGGATATATCTCGCTCGCTAACTGAGAAGGCGACACAAGACCTACTAACACAAACGTCCAAGAAAGGACGCCTGTAGTATCGGCGATTAAGAAGGACTCTCGTCCTCCTCAGCAGCCCTTTCGTGAGGTACAGCGACTCGTCCCCCTGCCAGAAAGAAGAGCTCTGACAAGAGAGGAAGGTCTTCCTTTAGACCTTTCAAAAGATCCAAATGACTTGCTACTCCTTCAAGCACCAGTGGGCCAGACTCCTGAACTTTGCAGGAGTATGGGCAAAAGGGGAGCCGACCCTTGGTCAGTGTCGGTCCTAAAGAAGGGATATGTAATCCCCTTCGAGAACAGCCCCTCCCCTAACATCTATGGCCTCGGGAACTATCAGCGAGGTACAGAGACCCTGTATGAGAAAAACTCTCCTACAAATGGTGGAACAATGTGGGAAAAAGGAGGCCATCGAACTTGTGCAGGATCACACTCCCAGGATTTTACAATCGCCTTTTTCTAGTACCAAAGGCATCGGGGGGTGGGTGGAGACCAGTTCTGGAACGTAAGCGCTCTGAATCGCTATGTTCAGAAAAGGAAGTTTCGCATGGAAAACGTCCGCTTCAGTATGTCGGCTCTTCGTCCAGGAGATTGGATGGTCCTCTCTGGACTTGCAAGACGCATATTTCCACGTTCCAATTCACCATTTGTCAAAGAAATATCTTCCGTTTTGTAATAGGGGAGACAAGATTTTTCAATTCAGGGCTCTGTGCTTTCGGTCTGTCTACAGCTCCGCAAGTATTCACCAACCTGATGGCGAATGTGGCAAATGGCTTCACCTAGAGGGAATACACATCTCCCTCTACTTGGACGACTGGCTGATCAGGGCCAAGTCGGAGATTCAGTGCTTGGAGGACTTATCAGTAACAAGGAAACATATAGATTCGCTGGGATTGCTCGTCAACCTCAGAAAGTCACAGCTGATCCCCAGCCAGAACTTGGTCTATCTGGTTATTCAGGTTATTCTCGGGGTTTTTCGAGTATATCCTTCGCGAAAGAAGAATCACTCGAGGTTTGTCGAGAATCTCGAGCTTCTTAGAGAGAAAGAACAGTTCAGCGAGGGATTATCTGAGCCTTTTAGGGACCCTGTCCTCACTAGAAAAGTTCTTCTCTCTGGGTAGGCTTCACCTTCGCCCTCTTCAGTTTTTCCTGAAAGAGGTGTGGAGTTGGAAGACGGGACAACTCTCGGAACATCTTCCAACTTCCCCACAAGAGGTAAGAGATCATTTTGAAGTGGTGGATCCCTCCTCTTCAAAAGAACGAGGGCGTATCGCTTGCCCTGCAGAACCCAGACCAAGTGTTATATACGACGGCTTCGGAGTCGGGATGGGGAGCGACGCTAGGAGCAGGGAGGGTGTCAGGCACCTGGACAAAGGAACAGGTGTTCCTGGCACATCATTGCAAGGAAACTAGTGGCCATACACCTAGCCTTAAAGTCTTCGAAGAGATAGTCAGAGCGGGGTGATACAGATAAACTCACACACCACGGCTCTGGCTTACATACGCAAGCAAGGAGGCACGCACTCTTTCTCCCTCTATCAGTTAACAAAAGACACCTGTTAACCTGGACGGAAGAAAGAGGCATAACTCTCCTCACAAGGTTTGTTCAAGGGATCAAGAATGTGAGAGCGGACAGACTGAGCAGTAGGAATCAGGTCCTTCCCACAGAATGGACTCTACAGCGAAGAAGTGTGTCGAAGTCTTTGGTCCCTGTGGGGAGACCTCACATAGATCCTGTTTTGCGACGTTCCTCTCCAAAAGAATAGAGATATTTTGCTCTCTAGTGGAAGATCCGAGAGCCTTCGCAATAGACACGTTTCTCCTGATTGGTCAAGTGTGGACTCATACGCCTTTCCCCCGTTCAAAGATCCGGTGGGGGGAAGTGCTCAGAAGTTTCGTAGCTTCGAAGAGCACGAAGTTGACGCTAGTAGCCCCATTTTGGCCAGCCCAGGAATTGGTTCACGGAGTACTGGAGTGGTAGTGGACTTCCCCAGATCGCTTCCAAACAGACAGAGAATCTACTCAGACAACCCCACTTCGAGAGGTTTCATCACAACCTCCCAGGTCTCGCTCTGACTGCTTTCGACTATCGAAAGACTTGTCAGAGCGAGGGGCTTTTCTCGCAAGGCTGCGGGCTCTATCGCTAGGCCCGCAGAGCTTCGACGAGAAGAGTATACCAATCAAAGGGGGGAATAAGTCTTTAGGAGGTGGTGTAATGGGTCAGAAGCTGTCCTCCTCCAGTACCTCTATAGTGAATATTGCCGATTTCCTCCTCTTTCTGAGAGAGGAATCACACCTATCTGTCCTCAAACAATAAAGGGATACAGAAGCCTGCCTGTCTTCAGTATTTTAGGAATCGAGGCCTAGACATTGCAAGCAACAAAGATCTACACGATCTAATTATTTAGATCTTTTGAGACTTCAAAGGCAGCTACTCTAGAACACCTAGTTGGAATCTAGACGTGGTCCTGAATTCCTTTCATCGGATAAATTCGAGCCTTTACATCTGGCTTCCTTCCGCGACGTCACTAGGAAATGCTTATTCCTGGGTGTCTCTCGCTACAGCCAAGAGGACGAGCGAATTGCGCTCTAGATTCCACAGTGGGGTTCAAGGAGATGCTGCCATCTGTTCTTTCCAGACAATGTTTCTGGCAAAGAACGAAAACCCGTCAAAACAAACCGTGGCCCAGAAGTTTTGAGGTAAAAGGCCTATCTAACCTCGTAGGCAGAGAGATAGAGAGGTCTCTCGTCCAGTGAGAGCTCTTAAATATTATTTAGAGAGGAAGACAGATGGAGCTTGTCCACAAGGGTCTTTGGTGTGCGGTGAAGAACCCCAAAGACTCATGTCCAAGAACGCCTTGGCTTTCTTTGTGAGAAGCGTAATTACGGACGCTCACAAGAACTGCTCGGAGGAATCCTTCGGTCTTCTAAAGGTCAAGACCCATGAGGTGAGAGCAGTAGCAACGTCCTTGGCGTTCCAAAAGAATATGTCTCTAAAAAATATCATTGAGACTACATATTGGAGGTGCAATTCAGTGTTTGCATCTCATTATCTGAAGGATGTGAGAGTGACCTATGAGAAGTGCTTCTCTCGCTAGGTCCATTTGTATCAGCAGATACAGTGCTGGGTCTTGAGCAAAGACTGATCCTTAAATATTGTGTTTTATCGTACATAAACCCTCTTGTCAGATATGTGCTTGGTTTTCTATTAGCAAGCTCACTGATGTCGCACGGGAGCATAGTGTCATTGCTGGTAGGGGATCAAGGGTATGTATGGCTAGTAGGGGAGTACAAAATTTTTTTTTTTTTTTTTTTTGTATATTTTGTAATGAAAGTGTAATTATGTTTCGAGTTTTTGGTTGTTTGTAAGGAGTTCGGGGATAACTCCTTGCAATCTTAGAACTAACATGGATGTTAGGATCAGGTGATCGGGATCGGTGTTGTGCTCCTTGAACAAGGTGTATTGTCATGTTAGTGGAATAGCACCCAATGACAAAGGCCTTTAGGCTCTGCCGAGTAAGTGGATAAGACCCCATTGGCAGACCCACAAGAACTCTTAGCCATAGATCAATATCTCGCTGAGGCTCTTGAGGCTAAGCAGACTCCAAGGCAGTAGCCGCGAAGTCTTCAGCCTAATAAGGTAGGAACCAAGGTTTATTAATACCTACAACATATGTTGTTTACCTGTCTATTTCAGTAGTTAGCTGTCTCTTACCCACCACCAATGGGTGCTAATCAGCTAAGTATATATCTGGCAGGGAAGTTGAATGTATAAAAAATGATATTGTCATGTTACAATAAGTTTTTATACATACTTACCTGAACAGATATATACGATTAATGGCCCACCCAGCCTCCCGCGGGAGACAGGTGAAGAGAAGAATTCTGATTAGAAAACGGGAATGGTTCCTAGTCCTGCCACCCAGGGCAGGGCGGTAGATCACCTGACCTACCGGTAGCGTGTGCCGCGAAATTTGAAATTCTGTCGGAGACGACGGAGTCTATAGCTAAGTATATATCTGTCAGGTAAGTATGTATAAAACTTTATTGTAACATGACAATATCATTTTCTTGTTGACGAAGTCGGTTGCGTTTATACACCCCCAATAATCGTGTAACATGAGACCAGGTTGGCCTGTCAGGCATTCGTCCTTCGGGACTGAATCGCCTTTTTGCTCCTCGCTCCTTTCTCCTTGCACCAGAAGCTTGAGTCAGGAGTTGCTCAGGAGTTGATTCGCTGACGACGTTGGGTTGCGTTGATACACCCCCAACCCCCCAGGTTTGCTTAGATTGAATCGCCCAGGCAGTCCAGACACTCATCCTTCAGCGAAGAATAGTGCCTTATGGTCTTCAGGGTACAGCCTTGCTGTCCTTGATTCGTCTGACTGGTCAACTGGTCGGTCACCTGACTTTAGTACAGATGGACTGACTGTGCATGTCCAGATCGAAGCTTTCAATATGGAACTTAGACGTAGTCTGAAGTTGATGTCAAAGCATTCGAACCTCTCCTACCTGTTAACTTCTTGCATGTGATCAGGAAGGCCTTCTTCTAACCACCCTAAGATACGACAAAGAGGGTTAGTGAGATTTTAAGCCATCGTCACAAGTTTTGGCTTTAGAGAACACAAGGCGGTGTGCTCTCTAAGCCTTCCGTTGTGGCCTAAAAGAAATGGAAACCTGTCTTGTCCTTGGGCCAGGAGCTTGGAATCAAGGATGGACAACAAGTTAGTGGGCAGGAGCCAGAGAGAGTCCTGTGCCCTGTTGGGTCTCTCAGTTTTATCTACATAAAACTCAAGAAAGTCGAAGTTATTCGGGCAATCTGCAGTGTTCCGAAAAAGACCAGACTTGCCCATATCGAATAACACACTGGCCTGCGGGATGTGAAGATGGTATATGAGATCTGCTGCTCGCTAGGGCCATACGTGTCTGCAGACACAATTTTGGGGTCAAGAAGTACCACTCATCCTATCCTGTAGAAAATGGTTAGGAAAAGCTCTTAATTTAGTTGTTGAGTTCGCCGCCAAGGGCGACTTCTTAACTCTTAAGCCTTAGTTAAAACACCTTAACTTTGGCTAGGTTGGTCAGGTGGTGATATATATATATATATATCAGGCGGTCCCCGGGTTAGACGACGGTTCCGGCTTACGACGTTCCGAGGTTACGACGCTTTTTCTTAAATATTCAATGGAAAAATCCGTCCTGGGTTACGACGCTTGTTCCGAGGTTACGACGCTGACGCTTCCGACGCTCCGAGTTAACGACGCTTTTAAAAACGCATACTATGATAAAAATCCTTTATAGTTTTAGCACAGTATATTATAAAATAAGTTTTCTGGTTAGATTACAACAAAATTTTGAGATTATGATATTGATTTTCGACACTTTTTATGTTGGTCTTTTTCTATGTTTTTTAGTGACCGGCCTCATATGCGGAACTAGTTTCCGAGCGAATGAATTACATACTAGTTTACATATAACAGTCCAAAGCGCAAATAATGAAAAAATCATTGCTTGTTTCCAGTAATAATAACAAAACAAACAAGTTTCTGGTTAGATTACAACGCAAATTCCAATGTATCCAAGAGAGACAATTATCCAGTAATTTGATCAGAGAGAGAGAGAGAGAGAGAGAGAGAGAAGAGAGAGAGAGAGAGAGAGAGCGTCTTCCGACGCTCCGAGTTAACGACGCTTTTAAAAAACGCATACTATGATAAAAATCCTTTATAGTTTAGCACAGTATATTAATAAAATAAAGTTTCTGGTTAGATTACAACAAAAATTTTGAGATTATGATGATTTTCGACACTTTTTATGTTGTATTTTTCTATGTTTTTTAGTGACGCCTCATATGCGGAACTAGTTTCCGAGCGAATGAATACATACTAGTTTCATATAACAGTCCAAAGCGCAAATAATGAAAAAATCATTGCTTGTTTCCAGTAATAATAACAAAACGAAGTTTCTGGTTAGATTACAACGCAAATTCCAGTATCCAAAGAGAGACATTATCCAGTAATTTGATCAGAGAGAGAGAGAAGAGAGAGAGAGAGAGAGAGAGAGAGAGAGAGAGAGAGAGAGAGAAGAGAGAGAGCGAGAGAGGCGTCTTCCGACGCTCCGAGTTAAGGACAGAGAAGTGTTCGTTTCGTTAAAACGGCCTCTGACTCATGCCAGTAAATGTTTTGTTGATACTAATAATATAAGCCTATTTAAAGATACGTTTACTTTAATTAGTCTATATGATACGTAATAGTAATCAACTGTTCTTGTAGCCCTCAATATTTGGCAAAATCGAAGTATCCAAAGAGAGCATTATCCAGTACGTAATTTGATCAGAGAGAGAGAGAGAGAGAAGAGAGAGAGAGAGAGAGAGAGAGAGAGAGAGAGAGAGAGAGAGAGAGAGACGCTTTGGCAACAATGGTCTCGGGGGTTTTTATAGCTTCCTTCTGCTTGATGATCGTGGATATTGTAGAAGGATTTCGACCATACTCGTTTGCCTAAATCGACGATACGAACGCCACGTTCATGCTTTGCTATAAATTTCATGTTTTGCTTCCATCGAAATCATTTTCTTGGGTTTTTTCTTATCACCTGCTTTGTCTTTAGCTTTGAGACCCATGGTTAATAATAAAATAAGACAAAATAACACGAAAAATAGGCGCAAATACAACCGAACTAAACACGACGTGTTAACATGCAGCACCAACAAACAAACAGACTGAAGCCATTTATCGGTCGCCTATAACAACTAACACTCATCGCAAAATCGTATCTCAAATATTTCGTTGTATATCAAGCTTGTATTTTCGCAATTTTCTGTTATATCTCAAAACATTCGTATATTAGGGCAATCGTATGTCAAGTTTTCCAATGTAATTTGATCAGAGAGAGAGAGAGAGAGAGAGAGAGAGAGAGAGAGAGAGAGACGCTTTGGCAACAATGGTCTCGGGGATTGACGTAACGTTTATTTTCTGAACAGATAGGACAGAGAAGTGTTCGTTTCATTAAAACGGCCTCTGACTCATGGCAGGAAATGTTTTGTTGATACTAATATATAAGCCTATTTAAAGATACATTTACTTTAATTAGTCTATATGATACGTAATAGTAATCAGCTGTTCTTGTAGCCCTCAAGATTTTGCAAAATCACTCCAGGTTGTACATAAAACTTCAAGAATGTAGTGTCACCAGAGGATTACAATAGTTTTTACCTTCAAGAACCAGCATTCTTTTATGAAAATACAAATCCAGGTTGTACATAAACTACAGGAACGACATGTAGTGTACCAAAGGATTACAAGTAAGGTTTTTTATAACTTTTTATTAGTTTAAGACATATTTCCAAGCGTCGTTCCGGCTTACGCGATTTTCGGCTTACGACGCGTCTCAAGAACGGAACCCCCGTCGTAATTCCCGGGGACTGCCTGTATATATATATATATATATATATATATATATATATATATATATATATATATATATATATATATTTTTCTTCTTAGCCCTCATGGTATGGTTAATATGGTCTAGTCACGTCGTGGTCTCGCCCCTGTTGACAGATCATCTGGAGTGCACCAGCTATATAGGTCTCTACCTCGCTGGCAACTCTAGTAGCACAAGCAGACTTACGTGGCAGTAACCACGAAGCCAGCTATGCTAACAGGTGGAACCAAGATGTAAATCATCTGCATGCATTTGTTTCCCAAATCCTTCTATTCTGTCCCTTCCCACCTCCAACGGTGGGATTCAGCTATATATATATCTGACAGGTAAGATTCATGACCAAAATGATATTGTTATGATACAATAAAGTTTGTTCATACTTACCTGGCAGATATATATAATCAAGTACCCACCCACCTCCCCTCAGGGACAGGAAATGGAAATTATGATAGAACAGGAATGGTTCCTGATACCCGCTCCCAGCGGCGGGAATGGGTACTAACCACCTGGCCGACCACTGCGTGTGCCGGAGGTTTTTGAAATTCTGTTGGACTCCGAAAATACAGCTATATATATCTTGCCAGTAAGTATAACAAACTTTATTGTATCATAACAATATCATAATTATTCAATAGCTAGCTTGTAAAAAATACTTGATTACAAATAACTTGATTGACAACTAAGCAGCATACCTACTATGGGTTTCAGAGACAGTGCAAGCACGTTTTTTGGCAATACCTATTTCTGTAACAAACACTCGTATCAGAACGAGATTTTGCTATAGTGCATTACACCCAGTGCCGTAATTTATAAGGGTATCGTGAATCACTAATCGTAAAGAATAAAGAAACTCCATTATCCAGAAATGGATACGAACACGCCGTAAAAAGCTCCACCTACCCCCCCCCCCCCCCCCCCCCCACCCCCCCCCCCCCCCCCCCCCGCACACACACTGCCACCCCTGTCCTTCCTTCCTTCGCTTTCCTTTCTCTCTCTCTCTCTCTCTCTCATCTCTCTCTCTCTCTCTCTCTCTCTCTCTCTCTCTCTCTCTCTGTTGCCAATTGGTATGTTTTCACCCTACAAACTGGGTATAAGACACACAAAACGTGGAAATTGGTGAAATCAGCCTATATATTGAAAGTACAGGCAGTCCCCGGGTTACGACGGTGTCGGCTTACGACGTTCCGAGGTTACGACGCTTGTCGATAGACGTTATTTCCAGGGTTACAACGCATGTTCCAGGGTTACGACGCATGTTCCAGGGTTACGACGCCTACAACGCTCATCTGGAAGATGAAATATGACACCAAAAATGCAAAATAAATAATATTTGAAGTTTTTTTATGAAAAATGCCATAAGAATGCAGTTTACATAGTTTTCAATGCACCCAAAGCATTAAAAGTAAGGTATTCTTAGGATTTTCCACGATGTTCCGGCTTATGACGATTTTCGGCTTACGATGCGTCTCAAGAACGGAACCCCCGTCGTAACCCGGGGACCGCCTGTATATATACATAAATATTAAATCAATTTTATCATTAATGCATTACTATGACAACTAGAATTCATGGAAACAGTTTATAATAATGCATCGGTGTATGTGTGAAGCTCCACTAATGTGGCAACGATGATTTTGCCATTCTTAGCATGCAAACATTAAAGGTTACATTTATTTCTGGCATACAGTTATTAAAGAAAAATCAAAATACTAATATAGACTTAAATCAATGAAAAGTGCTAGCAAAAAAAAAGCAAAAAAAAATATATATATATAATCCACTTATCCGTAGTCTGTTCCTCTATGGTTTTCGGCAGCCAGATGTACGACAAAGTTAGAAACATTGGATTGTATCTACTTTAGAAAAATCTGTAATTTTTCGGGGTAATCTGGTTGCAAAAAAGGAATAATATACATGAATTAAATTAATAATTTTAAATAACAAAGTAACGTTGAACTAAATAACGAGTAAAGTAAACAATTTAAGGAATAAAACTTTGGAGTGTCGTCGTCTGCTGTTCGTAACTGTGTTTGTGGCGCACGCGTTTAGGAACCAGGAACAGCAACTTGTTTAAAGTGCAATGTGGAGTGAATTGAGACCAAAATTGTGTATAATATCAATCAAGTAAGCACTGTGGAGTTTCAGTTGTGATGGCAGTAAGGATAAAAACCACCGATTACAAGGTAAAAATGAATTCAGTTCAGACCATGACCCCAGGAATAACAAGTTTCATACTTTCACTAAATTTGGCAACAAAATGTTGTTTTATTGTGCTGATTACAACTGCAATCTTGAGTAAGATCAATAAACGTTACATATATATGCTAACATTGTTCAAATGAGTGCTTGGAAGGCTGGGAAAGATGGTGTCCATCCGTGACCAGACCTTCCATCCACACGTTAGCCCCATATTGGATTTCAAAACTGCCTTGAAAACATATTTTACGAAGAGTGTCACATGCTTATTTTTGTTCGTATGGGGCTTTCATATATCACATTATGTTGACGAAACTTCAATCTTTTGAATGGTATACTTAGAGTTGTAATTGTATTCTTGTTTTACCAATTAAATATCAAGTGAATAAGACCCGTCCAGCGTGATGAGGTTTGGTAGTCATTGATTTTTTACCCTATGTTTTCAAGGCAGTTTTGAAATCAAATATGGCAGCAATCGCAAGGCTGGCCGGTCTAACCACGGACAATCCACCATCTTTCCCAGCCTTCCCAGCACTCATTTGAACAATGTTAGCGTATATATGTAACGTTTATTGATCTTACTCAAGATTGCAGTTGTAATCAGCACAATAAAACAACATTTTGTTGCCTATATTAGTGAAAGTGTGAAACTTGTTATTCCCGGGGTCATGGTTTGAACTGAATTCATTTTTACCTTGTAATCGGTGGTTTTATCCTTACTGCCATCACAACTGAAACTCCACAGTGCTTATATTTGATTGTAAGTATACACATTTTGGTCTTAATTCACTCCACATTGCACTTGAACCACGTTGCTGTTCCTGGTTCCTAAGTACTCACTCCGCAAACTTAGTTACGAGCAGCAGATGACAACACTGATTATGGGTGTAAAGCTTTATTCCCTTAATTGTTTACTTTACTCATTATTCAGTTTAATTTTACTTCAAAATGTTTATTTAATTCATGTCTATTATCCCTTTTTTGCAACCAAAGTAACCCCGAAAAGTAACAAATATTTAGGATGTATACTTACGAGCAGAAGACGCGAGGGAAAATGACTCATCGTTGCCAATCTAGTGGAGCGTCACACATACGCCGATGCATTTACAAACTGTTTCCATGAATCCTAGTTGTCAAAGTAATGTAGTAATGATAAAATTGCTGTAATATGTGTATATACTACAAATATGAAGTTTTCATAATAAAACTAATATTGTAATACTCACCTGAACACCTGAATTAGCCTAACCCTTCCCAATTAGCCCGAACAACTCTCAATTACCCATCCCACTAGTGGGAAATTTGTTTTTAACAGTCAGCGTTGCCAACGCTGCAGGTAAAAACTTCCTTGAGTTACCATCCCAGACGGTTGGCAACGCTGGTGCAGGTGTATGTCGTTACTCTTATCTTCCTCAATTGCTTATCTGGTTCAGATTGATGTGGGGAAGGAGGGTGGGAATCATTCAGGTGTTCAGGTGAGTATTACAATATTAGTTTTTTTATGAAAACTTCATATTGCAATACACCCCCTGAACACCTGAATTAGCCTGATTAACAACACTTAGAGGGGGAGGGATCAATCCTCTTGCCCCGCCTTTCTTACTACCGTTGTAGATGGTAACTCATTCACTAATCTATCTAGTACCCCTCATGCAACTTAAACTCACTTGATGTTATTCCTTTCGGTGCAGAGACGTATTGGAGAATACTTCAATCATCTGTCGAGTCAGTACTGTCTATGTCTTCTACTTCTTCCCAGCTGGATCCTCCAAAGCTCTGGGATGTGTAGGAATATGACGATCCTCCCATGTGGCTATTCATAGCCTCTCATGTATGGAGGTGCAAGTAGCGGCGTGCAGAGCCGAAGTCCTTCTCTGTGATCCTCTGTTTGTCAGAAGCGCTTTATGACCATAACTACAATGTAATCCTCGCGCCGACACTATGGTCTAGCCTACGAGAGCACCCCCTCGGACTCTCGTAAGAAGACTGACTACTAACGTATCTGACTACGTTTAACCTATTCTAGTAACGCTTTGTCCAGACCTCTGGAGGCCAAAGCGGTTCCTATCTTAATGTCAGAAAGACCTTAAACCTAATTTTATTCTACCTTCACCGGCTTAACCATACTTTACAACTAACCTAAATAATAGTGTTCGCCGCTACGAACTGGCTTAACGAGTAGCCTTCCGATGAAGCAACTGACGTCTCTTAAATAGAACGATGTAAATACTGAAACAGACTTTCCAAGAAGCTTGCCTCTAGAATGGAAGACACCCGAGTAGTTTTCTGAGAAGGAAGATGATTTAGCCATCCCCCTAATACTATGCGCTCGCGGTAGTATTGGATTTGTATTTACCGAATGCGAACCCGCATGCGCCTGTGATATTACCTCTCTTAGGAAGAAGCTAATCGCATTTTTCGGGATCGGCTGTGAAGGATTCCTAGGAGATATGAAAAGTGTACGCGGGCAAGGGCGAAGTTTCTCTACCCGGGATAAATATCTCTTAGCGCTCGCACTGGGCATAACCGCATCTCTTCCGGGTCTCCATGACGAAATCTCTCAAGGCCAATACCCTGGAAACCGACCTTGGCAGTCCGTGTTCGCCTGGCTCCGACTCTGTCCTTCGCCCACGAATTCCGGCAGAAAACAAGACAAGAAACATATCGTCTCCTTTGTACGAAACGAGCCTGGATACTGCTTGCAGCTCACTTACTCTCTTCGCTGTTGCTAATGCCGTAAGGAAGAGAACCTTCTTTGTTAACTGTCTTAATGTCAGATTCTCGATTGGTTCGAACTCTGGGGAACTTAGAAAACGAAGCACTACCGACAAATCCCACGGTGGTGCTCGATTCGGTAATCCTGGTCTTTCAATCTTAAAGGATCGTATTAGATCATGAATAACACCTGCTCGTTGAGATCTCTGGGAGGTGAAATCTAAAAAGTATTACTGAGCATCAAGCGGTAGCCTGCTATTCCTTAGGAAAGTCTCTTGACTTTCCTAAGGAATAAGAGGAAGTCTGCTATTTTAGGAATTGAAGGTCTAGAAATAGAATGACCCTCTTTCTGACACCATCCCCCGTATATAGTCCATCTTACTTGGTACAGTTTCCGTGTTGATTTCCTTAAGTTAAAAAGAAAGCTGCTTGGAGCCACTTTCTTTTAGATAGTCCGGTTTTTCTTGCTGCTCGCTCGACAGTCTCCAAGCAGCTAGGTTTAGCATGCGAGGGTTCTGATGGTAGTGGTGGAAGTGTGGTTGTTTGAGTAGATCCTTCCGAATAGGAGGAGCTGGGAATGGGATATCTATGATGAGTTCCAACAGTTCCGGGAACCATGGGAGTTGTGTCCAGAAAGGAGCTATCAGTGTCAAACTCACCTTGTCGCTCTCCCTCAGTTTCCTGATAACTCGATGGATGAGACCGAAGGGTGGGAACGCATAAGCCTGTATGTGATCCCAGCTTTGTAGCATTGCATCTGTTCCTATCGACATCAGATCCACTACCGGGGAGAAATATATCGGCAGATGATGGTTTAGTCTCGTCGCGAATAGATCTACCGTCGCCGGCCACTTCCTGAGTACCAAGTACTATCTGTGTTAACGTCCATTCTCCTCCCAGTACCTGACGTGCGCGACTTAAAGAGTCGGCCAATACATTGAGGCTTCCCGATACAAACTGGGGAAGGAGAGACACTCTTTGGTCTTCGCACTATCTCAGGATTCTTTGGGCTACTAGATTTAGTTCTGTTGTTTGATCTCTTTCCTCCAGAATTCCATGAGATACGAGATCGCTGTTATGTTGTCGCTAAACAATGCTATCACTTTGTTTGTACTAGATTCGAGAAATATTTGAGCGCTTCTTCTATCGCTTTGAGTTCCCGAAAAATTGACTTGATTCCTCTCGTTCCCGTTCCCTCCAAAGACCTGACGCCTGAGTTCCCTCCAAGGTTGCTCCCCAACCTTGATTTGAGGCATCTGTATATAGATGAAAGTCGGGAATGAGAGAAACTAGGGATTCTCCGCGTGTCAGGTGCTTTTCTTCTGACCACCACAGAAGATCCGAGAGGCAAGAATCGCTCCAGCTTATAACTGCGTTCTTGTTGCGGAAGTCCCAGAGATTCCTGAGACGTCCCTGTAGCGAACGCATCCGGAGACGAGACCCTGGAATCAGAAAGGATAGAGACGACATTCTCCCTAATAGACTTCTCCATGATGACGCTATTTGTTCCCTTTTTGACAAAACAGGTTCACTTGGTTTAGTATGGGGGGACTGTATTCTCTCCGGTGATGGGAAAGCCTTCAAAGGAAGAGAGAGAATCCTCATCCCTAAATAAGTCATAGATTGTGGTGGTACTAGAGAACTCTTTGCAAAATTCAGCCGAATTCCTAACATCCCGCATACGTTCAGAAGGAAGTCCCTCGCCATTAATATCTCCTCCAGGGAGGAGGCTAGAATCAGCCAGTCGTCTAGGTATCTTAGCATTCTGTACCCCGACGATGCATAATTGCCGATACCGGAGACATGACCCTCTCGTAAATACCTGCGGCGCTGTAGTCAGCCCGAAGGGAGAACTTTTGAACTGGAAGGTGTCGAGCGGAAGATACGAACCTGAGGTATCTCCGAGATTCCGGATGAATCGGAATCTAGAGATACGCGTCCTCTAGGTCCACCGACACCATCCAATCCTCCCCTCTGACTGACCGCAGTACCAACTGCGCGGTCTCCATGTGAACCCCGCAGTTACGTTCCCAAAACTGGTTGAGGTTCGAAAGATCTATTATCGGCCTCCACTTGCCCCAGTTTTTGATTCAACGAAGATCCTGCTGTAAAACCCCGGAGATGGGGGGGCTGTTTCTAGTGCCCCATTCTCCGAGAGTTCCTGAATCTCCTTTGTTAAAGCTATTCTTTGATGGAATTCTGGGAATAACTCGGAAGGTATACGGGAGAGGGTGACAGAGGAGGAAGGGAGTGAAAGGGGAACCAATACCCCGCCCTCAGAACTTCTACCACCCAATCCTCTGCTCCCCACTCCTTCCATACCGGGTAGAAAGGGGCTAGACAGCCTCCTACCTGTGCAGACGAGGGACATGTCTCCTACTTTGTAAAATTCCGAGCCGACGAAGGTTTTAGCGGATGATGAGGAAGGGCCTGAACCCGCCCTGTTCGCAAAGGTGATCTAGGGGGAGACCTAGAAGTCTTTGTTCTTCTCAAAGGGGGTGGGGGAAGCCCTACGTGCTCCTCTAGGTGACGGGACCCTGTGTCTGCTACTCTAATCTGGCCTGTTGCGATTCGCTGCCGATGGAAGCCACGAAGTTAGTCATTTTGGATACGTCCCCTCCTTAAATATAGAATCTGCTAACGCTATGGGAGCTTCTAAGTAGGGTCTCTCTTGTGTATCCGGATAATGAGGGGGAAGGTGACTCAGATAGAAGTTTCTTCCTCTTCTTCCCTATGAACGTCGTAGAGGAAGCTAGCACATTCGCCTGATGAGCTAGCCCATCGAGACTGACGTTATCAAGTTTGTCGAACAGTCCCGGATCGAGGGAACGTAACTGTCATTTTTTAGAAAGCCCATCAGGCTTGATAATATCCAGAGTGTGTGAGAGAGGGCCT
The DNA here is from genome assembly GCF_015104395.2 of Macrobrachium nipponense. Lineage (NCBI taxonomy): Eukaryota > Metazoa > Arthropoda > Malacostraca > Decapoda > Palaemonidae > Macrobrachium > Macrobrachium nipponense. The sequence goes on from NC_087207.1 coordinate 91,634,190, forward strand.
CCGTCTGGTTACGCAAGACGTCCTCTAACACTCCCGCTTCTCTTAGTGAGATTCCTACGAGTCTAGACGCTGCCGGAGACCTACACAGAATCGCCTCAACCGATTCATTGAGCGGCAACCTGGTCCCTGCCGAAGGGTTCCCCCATACTGCATAAATCGCCTTACGCGGTGAGAGAAGCGAAATATCCTGTCTATGTATTGGCAGATACTGCCGCAGCCAACCTACTGTCTGCCTCTTGCATCGCTTGTTTGACGCGGTCAAACCAGACCAAACCGCACGAAAAAGGTGCTGGAGTTGATTTGGTAGCATAGAATGTCTCAAATAATGACTGATTCGAAACATGTTGATCGTCCGGAGCTCTCGCTTGCGGATAAAGCGCAGTCACATAATCCAGCATACGCCTATAATCATTGCTATTAGCCAGAGGACAGCCCAAGTCCACCGGAATATCCCGAAGTTTCGGGGATTGATTCCTCTTCCTTTCCGCGGCCGCCGAACGGTTTGGGGGGGGCCAAAGAAGGCGGAGGAGGGCCAGAGTGCAGTCCATCCAACGATGAAAAATCTGCTAGATTATCACTTAAACCTGGTTGCTGCCCTTCCGCCTCTGGAGCAATAGTACCCCCTGAAAGAGGTGGAAGGGTTGAAAAGTCCTGGGGAGAAATCCCCCTGTTTCGGTGCGGAAGAAACCTGTCCGGGACCGAACCTACTGGTGTATATCTTGCCGAAGGAAAAGAGAGCGGAACCGAATGTGCCTGGATCAGGAGAGGAGGGAAGAATGAAAGGGGAAGAGGCTACTCCAGAAGGGTCCGTAGCAGTAAACGTCAAAGCTGATAGCTGTACATCGCTCAAACGTGATGCTTCTCGACTAGGCGAGGCAGAAACACGTATGTCAGAACTTTGTGTTACCTGAAACGCCTGAGATATATCCGCTGCCTTCTGAGCTACCGAATGCTGCGGGAGCGAAGAATCGTGCATAAGCCACTGATTAGGACCCGGAACTCCTGTTACGTAAGTCTGTGTACCTCCCTGACCGGAGATACCCCTTACCGAAGCCGACTGTACTACGGGAGTAAGAGAGAAAGATGAAGACGACGGAAAAGTTGGAACTGGTAAATTTACCTGAGACGAAGGAAGGCTTAGGAATGAAGATGTAGGAAAGGTGGAAGGTGCGCGAGCCGCAGGAAAAGCAAGAGAAGAAGAAGAAGAAGAAGAATGAGTCATAGAGGAAGCTAACAGTGGCAAGGCAGAGGTTGTGGGAGCGGAAGAAGGGACTGCGGACGACCCGGAGGCAGCATGAGACTCTCTCTTAAGGGACATATAATACACTGATTCTAACCCTCCTTGAAAGTCTGCAGCATGTCCTCCAAAAATTCTGGACATTCTTGTGTCACGTAATCTCTAATGTTCATAATACCATTGATAATGCAACCTTTAATCAAAAGCCTATAGCCTTTAGAGAGGCCCAAAAGATCTGCGTTTTTCTCTGCCAAGTCGATCCGACTACTACGTGAACCTTTTAGATTTCCAAAGGGCGGGCTCCTTGATCCGCATTACTAGAAGAAGGGGTAGGGAAGACAGATACAGGGGAAGAAGAAATAGGATCTTCTAAGACATAGGAAGGATAGTGCAGCTAGAGGAAAACAGGATCCCGCACTTTCGAACCGTTCGTTAAACTTTACTTGTGTCCTCGAACCGGACCTAAACAGAAGAGAAGACGGTGAAACGTCTGCCTTAAGGCTGGATGCCAACGAACTCAGACTTGATGTCCGTCCAGGAGAACGACTCTGCACGCTCGCAAGCTTGTCCTCATACCTAGCTCGGACCCTTATCGTCTTAGTCACCCCTATTCCCTGATCCTGGCTAAAATTTTCCAAAATTAATTTTATCAAAACACTACTAGGGGGTTGTAGGGGGAGGTCCTTCACTGCCTGCTCCGCGCGAGGGGGCCGACAGAACCTGCCCACTTGGAGCTTGTGGTTCTTCATTACTCTCAGCACCCGTTAGGGCTGGTTCTGGAACAGGCAGGGGAGCTGAAAGAGAATTATGATTAGACATCCTAACACTACTAGCATTTTCATCAGCAAATTGTTGGAAAAGACTCGTAATTAATTTTGTCATGCTATTTGCTATCCTATCCTCTATCTGTTTTACTACCTCATCACTAGCTAACTCCTTCGGTTGTTGTATAGGAGCTTGCGATCCTAAAGATGACGCTGAATCTACTTTGCGTTTACTTCCTTTACTGGCTAGCGACTTGCGATGTCGGATGTAGTCCTCCATCTCTTCAACTGTCCAGCTTGAACATTCTTCACACCGCGTTTTCCACATCGCATTTAAATTTCCTACATACCTGGCATATAGAGTGTCTCATCGGTGTCTCCAGGAGTAACTCATACAATTCCTTCTTGCAGGAAAGAGCAGGAGCGATGTGCAGTGGCTTCTGCCGAGTCGGAGAGATCAAAGGACGGAGTCGAAACTGCCGGTGCTGAGGTGGAGGGTAGAAGAGAAGTCTTATCCATAATATCTGTATATCAATCCAATCCAAACGAAAACCAAGTCCCGTAATTCTTGAGTTCTTCGTCAATAATCGTAAACATCCAAGAGAGTCGGGGCAAGGATTCAAACTCGCGCGCAGAAGGTCAACAACCTCCCGCGGCGCGAACAAAAGCAATTGAGGAAGATAAGAGTAACGACACACACCTGCACCAGCGTTGCCGACCGTCTGGGATGGTAACTCAAGGAAGTTTTTACCTGCAGCGTTGGCAACGCTGACTGTTAAAAACAAATTTCCCACTAGTGGGATGGGTAATTGAGAGTTGTTCGGGCTAATTGGGATTAGGGCTAATTCAGGTGTTCAGGGGGTGTATTGCAATAGATACGCTAATTTCACTTATTTCCCCGGTTTTGTGTAAGTCTCATACCCAGTTTGGAGGGTAAACACATAGCAATTGACAACACTGATAAAGAATTAAAGAGCGCAAATGCTGCAAAGAATGCTGTAGTCCCCTTCGATAAGTGCTGATAAGAGGTCGGGGTTTTGATTGTTGTGATGAAAGTGCCCAGCGTCTATGGGTACAAGTGGTGTGCACATTTAGCACAGGAAAATGAAATTTTCATTATTAAAATGAAGTTTTATTGTATACTTACCGAACAATTATACAGCCGTGATTTCCACGAGCGGCAGGAGACTAAATTCAAATTTAGGCGCTAGGCGTCGCCAACACTGGTGGTGATGACGTCATCTCCCTCCACTCGCGGGAGAACCAGGTTACAACTGCCCAGGTGAATCCAACTTCTTTCTGCCCGTCCGTCCACCTAAGGGGAGGAGGGTGGGTATAATCATAATTGTTCGGTAAGTATACAATAAAACTTCATTTTAATAATGAAAATTTCATTTTTATTGTAGTGTCTTACCGAACAATTATACAGCTGATTACACATTTATGGAAGGTGGGATTCAGTGGACCACTAGTATTTCTAAACTGTTATTTTTTGGTTTACATTTATTACAATACAGTAAACACTCAAGGTGTCTGTTGTACCTTACCTTGTAAGAGAGCTACAGCAGACTGTTACTGCCTCTGGTCGGTGCTCTTCTTACTATTGTAGAGGAATTGGAATTTGACCAAAGTTAGCCTCTACAGGAGTGGAATCCTTCGTAGTTCAAGCGAGGGGTCAAGGCTGACTGACGGAGGATAGTAACAACAAAGATTGCCCTTGCCTGGGCTAAGACCAGAAATTCAATCATACAAAACATTTGTCACCAACACCAGATTTAAAAACATATATATACCCAACCAACCTATAAAAATCTGACCTGACAGACTGGTGAGTATCCCAGGTACTCAGTACCCCCAGCTTCCCTTGAACTCGACAACCTATTCAAGGTGAAAAGTTAGCATAGAGGTGACGACCCTGTGCCGTTTCTCCAACACCATGCCAGAAACCGCCACCGGACCTAATGTTTTACAATTCTCAAAAACTGTTTCTATCTCTTTGAGATAATGACTCGCAAAAGCCGAATTCGATCTCCAGAACGTGCTCTGAAGAATCGAAGCTAAAGATAAATTCTTTCTAAATGCTAAAGAAGTTGCCACTGCTCTACCTCGTGAGCTTTAACTCAGAACGGAAAGATTGTCGTTCTCGGACTGCGAGTGAGCTTCCCTGATAAGCTCTCTAATAAAGAACGATATAGCATTCTTAGAAAGAGGACGAGAGGGATTTTGAACCGAGGTCCAGAGCTTGGAAGATTGTCCTCTAATACCCTTAGTGGCAAACAGATACTGCTTAATAGCCCTGACTGGATATAAGAGCCTTTCTTCCTCCTCAATGTCCAACCAAATCAGATAAGTTCCTTACCACAAAACTCCTCGGCCAAGGATTAGAAGGATTCTCGTTTTTGGCTAGAAAGGTCAAAGATACCGAAAATACAGCATTGCCTTGAGAGAAACCGACTCTTTTGTCTATAGCGTGCAATTCGCTGACACGCTTAGCAGAAGCTAGTGCAATAAGAAAAAGTGCCTTCTTAGTCAAGTTTCCTGAGTGAAGCCGACTTCAAAGGCTCAAACGGTGGCCCCACCAATGAGGAACTTAAGCACCACATCTAAGTTCCAAGCCACTGTATCCTGCGGGAGCTTAGTGGTTTCGAAAGACCTAATGAGGTCCGACAGATCTGAATTGGAGGAAATATCCAAACCTCGATGTCGAAAAACCGAAGAAAGCATGGCTCTATATCCTCTGATCGTCGAAGGAGCCAGTTTCTTAGAGTTCCTAAGAAATAGAAGAAAATCTGCTATTTCTGTTAAAGAGGTCGCAGAAGTAGAGACTTTAGCACTTCTACACCACTCTCTGAAGATTCTCCACTTCCTTGATAGAGTTTGTTAGAAGGACTCTCCTACAATGAGCGATAGCTTCTGCAGCTCTTCTTGAAAACCCTTTCGCTCTGACAAGATCCGGACAGTCTGAACCCTGTCAGAGCTAGAGCGGACAAATTTTGGTGGAACCTCTTGAAGTGAGGTTGTTTGAGAAGCCACTTCTCTGGAGGAAGAAGTCTGGGGAAGTCTACTAACAACTGGAGAAGGTCCGGAACCACTCTTTCCTGGGCCAAAAGGGAGCGATTAACGTTAGTGTTACATTGCTGTGCGACATGAACTTGTCAGCACCTCTCTTATTAGACCGAACGGAGGGAATGCATAAGCTTCCAGACCCGACCAATCCAACAGCATGCGTCCACCGACCAAGCTAGAGGATCTGGAACTGGAGAACAAAAGAGAGGAAGACGGTTGTTCCTTGATGTCGCGAACAGGTCTATGGACGGTCGTCCCAAAGGCGCCAAAGTTTCTGACAAATCTTGTTGTCCAAAGTCCACTCCAGAGGTAACCACTTGCTGTTGATGACTTAACTCGTCCGCCAGGACGTTCATCTTTCCCGGAACAAATCTCGGGACTAGCTGAACCTTTCGCTTCGTTTTGACCCACAGGAGGGAGATCCTTATGGCTACTTCGTATAGAGAGAAAGACTGAGTCCCCCCCTGTTTCCGCACGTACGAGAGAGCCGTGGAGTTGTCGGAATGCACTGCCACTACCGACCTTCTACTAAGCTCCGAAACTGTCTGAGCCCCAGGAAAATTGCTAAAAGTTCCTTTACATTTATGTGGAACTTCTCCTTTCTCCGACCAAGCTCCTGAAGTCCGTTGATTTCCCAGCAGGGCTCCCCAACCTGTGTCCAATGCGTTGGAAAAGAACTGTAGGTTCGGGAGGATGGGGTCGTAAATCTAACCCTTCTTCCAACCTTGCTCGAGAGAGCCACCACCTTAGGTCCTCTTTTATTTGATCTGTGACAGGAAGGTAATCGAGTCTGGTTGTGTCTTCCTGCACCAAGAGGCTCTCAGGAAAAACTGCAGAGGTCTCATGTGCCAGTGCTTCCCAACGTCACAAATTTCTCCACTGACGTCAATTTGCCCAGGAGCCTCATCCACTGATTGGCAGAACTTACCTTTTTGTCCAAGAACTCCTGAACTGTCTCCAGACAGCCTTGAACCCTCTTCGGGGACAGAAAAGCCCGAAAAACTTGAGCATTCAGAGTCATCCCCAAATAAAGGATGCTCTGAGATGGAACCAACTGGGACTTCTGTTGTTGACCAGAATTCCTAACTTTCTGGCAAGATCCAGAGTTGTTCCAAGGTCCTCATGCACCGACTCTCTGATTCCGACGGAGAAGCCAATCGTCCAGATAGAGGGAGATTCTTACTCCTAATATGTGCAGCCAGCTTCCTATCGGGGATAGAACCCTGGTGAAAACTTGAGGAGCGGTCGCTAGTCCGAAGCAAAGCGCCCGAAACTGAAAAACAAACTTTGCCACTTTGACCCTTCGAACATGAACCTCAGGTACTTCCGAGATTCGCGATGTATCGGAATGTGAAAATAAGCGTCTTGCATGTCCAGAGAAACCATCCAATCCCCATGTCTGATGGACTCCAGAACCGACCGAGTGGTCTCCATATGAAATTTTGTTTTCTGGACATGCAAGTTCAGGGCGCTCACATCCAAAAACCGGCCTCCAGCCCCCTGATGACTTGGGAACTACAAAAAGGCGATTGTAAAAGCCTGGAGGGAAAATCCCCTTCTATCTGTTCTATCGCTTCTTTGAGAACAAGCGCTTCCACTTCTGCGGCTAGCGCCAGAAATTTGTCTGAGCCCGGAGAGTATGCCTGGAATGGAATTGGCACAGGTGAGAGCAAGGGAGGTGAAACGAGAGGAATACGATAGCCGAACTTGAGTACTTGCACTACCCAGGCTTCTGCTCCTCTGTTTATTTTCCCATTCCTCCCAAAACAGAGCCAGCCTGGCTCCCACTGGTGCATGAAGAACCGAGCTTTCATTTGGAAGGTTTGTTAACCTTGGCCGAGGCCTTAGACTGAGGTCGCAAATTCGACTTCGTTCCGCCAAAGAAGCGCTTGGGGTTTTTCTCCCTCGAAAAGGCGCTTGGGCAAGAGGAGAAACTGAAGGAACAGTCTCCAAAGAAACTTTAGGTCTCTTAGTAGACTGTGCCAGTAAATCCGAAGTAGATTTCTTATCTAGCGCAGACGAAATTGACAACACTACATCGTCTGGAAAGAGGTTATCTTTTCACAAAAGGAGCAAACAAGAGAGCATACTTATGTTGGGAAGTAACCCTTTTAGAAGCAAAGGAGCACCAAAGTTGCCTTTTCTTAAGGGTACCAAAGGCGATGAGCGAAGCTAACTCATCACATCCATCCCTAATGGATTTGTCCGCACAGGACAGAACACCAATCCAATCCTCCGCTAACTCCTGAGAAAGAGAAGGACAGTCTTCGATCTTGGCCGCTAAAGCGCCAATAGTCCAATCAAGGAAGCTAAAGACTTCCAAAAGTTTAAATTGGTTCTTTACAACGTGGTCCAATTCAGGCGCTGTAAAGAAAACTTTCGCTGCGGCGAAAGCGGAATCTTCTAGAGGAGTCGATTAAACTGGAGAAGTCTCCCTGGGAGGAGGCAGAAACTCCCAGAGAAGGAGCTTCCCCAGTTACATAAAACCTATACCTCTTACGAAGCAACTTAGAGGGAGGGTAATTCAAAAATAAAAAGAGCCTTCCCTAAGTCTCTTTTCATAGACATCCATTTCTCCGTCTCTTTCAACGAATGTCTAACCGCTTTAGATAGAACAAGTTTTGGGAGGAGAGGGTCTGAAGTTTTCCTCCTCATCAAAAAAGTCGAAGTTGGGGAGCGCGGAGCCGCTTTCTCAAAATAATCTGGATAAGATACCAGAAGAAAATCTAAGGAGACGTGAATAACACGAGAGGTGATGTGAATCCTCCTCCTCTACTTCTTCCTCATTCTCCGATACCGCCGAAGAAGTAGACGGGACTACAACCGGATCTGAAGGTTTCGAACCACCCTTGGACTCATTCATCCAGTTGGTTAACATCTCTAACTGCTTGCGCAAAGGCGCCAGAGACGAATCAAAAACAGTTAACGTAGGCTTGGAAGAGCCTAAATGTTCAGCAGGAAGCGGAAAAAAAAACTACTTGCGCCTCGTTCGGAGCCGCCGAAATTCGAGGCGAAACAGGCGCATCAGGCGTAACAGACGAGAAAGCGCCTAAAGAAACACCCTTAGAACTGCTAGCTACAGCGCTAAAACCACAATCTCTACTAGTAGATGGAGCCGAAAAAGGCACAGATTGAGGCGACGAACGAGCCGCTAACGGCCGAGGCACAACCCTACTCTCAGGCTCCTTATACCGCTTGACTGGAGGAGGCGAAGAATCAGCGCCTGAACGCCTCTTTAAGGGACGCGAAACGGCGCGAATCTCGCCAAGAGCGCCGCGCGACCGGAGACGAATCGCTTGAATCATTCGAAAGGCGTCTAACCGCAACACCTTTCCAACGCTTAACCGAGCCCTGTTGAGGCGCAACAGGCTCAACAAGATCGACTCCCTTGGACTTCCGGTATGTCTTCTCCCCGGTGCGGGGGAGCTGGACAGTGACCTTTGTCTAGGAGACATGTCAGGACAGACAGACGCACCCTCAACTACACTCTTACCTGAAGCCGCTTTCTCCAAAAACGTCTTAACCGAATTACCAAGTTGCAAAACCGTATTCGCTAGTACCGAAAAATTTCTGATCTTACCTCAATTCCAGACTGGCAATGGTGTCGGAAGAAACTACACGGGAAGCCGGAGAAGTGGGATTAGTAGGAGGAATAGGAGGTGTAGTTAAAGGAGACATAACAATTTGAGGAGAAACAGAAGGAACAGATGCATCGCAAGACGAAGCAGAGCTAAGCCTACTTTCCCTAAGCGCTGCTTTTCTAATTCTGTCTTTAGCTAATTTCTCCGAGTATGAACTAAAAAACTTCCATTGAGAATCAGTCCAATCACTACACTCGTTACATGTTCGATCTGCTGAACAAACCTGTCCCCTACACTTAACACATTTAGTGTGAGAATCATACTCTAACTTGGATAATCTAGTTTTACATCCTGAGATGCAAAACCTAACTCCCGATGGACTAGAATCCGACCATGGCAACGCCTAAATAATAAGCAAAATAACGAACAACGCCAAAAAAGAAGTACTTCACCAATTCTGAAGATCAAATCCACAAGAAAAAAGCGAAGCAAAGTCATCCAACCGCACCGACCACCGATGTTCACCGGACGCCGGCAGGAAAAGAATTGGATTCACCTGGGCAGTTGTACCTGGTTCTCCCGCGAGTGGAGGGAGATGACGTCATCACCACCAGTGTTGGCGACGCCTACGCGCTAAATTTGAATTTAGTCTCCTGCCGCTCGTGGAAATCACGGCTGTATAATTGTTCGGTAAGACACTACAATAAAATGGGAAGTTTATTGACACAAGTGACTCCGCAAACATCGAGATGGCATCAATCTTCTAAATATTTCGAGTTGTAAGTAATAATTTCGAAAGCGTTTTGGTGAAGTTTGCACTGTGTTGGCCATCCTTTTCATTACCCTCCGTTTAAATCTTAAAATATGGCCTTAATTTCTAACTTTGGAGAAAATACTTGCTTCGAAGGGAGAGTAGAGGTCTTTAGCTGCTCCTCTCACCAACAACAACTCGTGACTGATGACCATCTCTGGTGTCAGGACGTGTTAAAAGTACTTTTTCGGAGGGTGGCCAGCCGTGATAGTCGGTGAGTTGGACCAGTCCATGCGGGTTTTTACCTTAGTCTAAAATTTGCCCCTCCAATATCTGAACAGAAAACGGGAAACGTACCTACAATGATAGCGTATATAGGTTAAGAATGATAATATTTATATACTGTTATATAGGTTATGAATAAAACTTTATATTGATAGGGTATAAGGAGAAACACGGCAGTGGATCCATCGTCATCGCGTGGATCAGCCTTATTCACTCGATATTTAATTGGTGAAACAAGAATATAATCACATCTTTAAGCATACCATTCAAAAGACTGAAGTTTCGTTAACATAATGTGATATATGAAAGCGCCACACAAACTAAAATGTGAGGTCTTCATAAAATATGTTTTCAAGGCAGTTTTTAAATCCAATATGGCAGACCCGCGTGAGGTGCCGTTTGTAAGTGCAGTGTAGCCACCATCTTTCACAGCTTTCTCAGCACTCGTATTTACTATGTAATGTTTATTGATCTTACTCAAGATTGCAATTGTAATCAGCACAATAAAACAACATTTTGTTGCTTATATTAGTGAAAGTATGAAACTTCTTATTCCTTGGGTCATGGTTTGAACTGGAATTCATTTTTACCTTGCAATTGGTGGTTTTATCTTTACTGCCATCACAACCGAAACTCCACAGTGCTTAATTCATTATAATTATACACATTTTGGTCATAATTCACTCCAAATTGCACGAACTACTTAATTGTTTACTTTACTCATTATTTACTTTAACTGTACTTTGTTACTTCAAAATGTTTATTTAATTCATGCCTATTTTCCCTTTTTTGCAACCAAATTAACCCCGAAAAATTACAGATATTTCTAAAGTAGATACGAGCAACGGCAATATGACCCATCGTTGCCAATCTAGTGGAGCTTCACACATACGCCTATGCATTTACAAACTGTTTTTATAAATTCTAGTTGTTATAGCAATGCAATAATGATAATATTGCTCTAATATCTGTATATACTACAAATAGATATGCTAATTTCACTTTCCCTGGTTTTGTGTAAGTTTTATACCCAGTTTGGAGGGTAAACATTTACCAATTGGCAACACTGATAAATAATAGAAGAGCGCGAAGAACGCCGTAGGTACCATTCACAGCAAAACTGTTGATATTCGAGGCAGGAATCTAGTTACTTTTTCAGCAGCGAATATTTTCAAATTAATAGTCATGAACATGTAAAATAATTCTGCAATTCATGACCATATACTGCCATTTAACTATTTATTTAAATAATTATCTAGTGCACGCTTCTTCTTCTTCTTCTTCTACCAAAATATCGTAGTTTCCTTAGATATGTAAGTCGTGGATGGAAATCAGACTTTCATTAACCTCTGTTTAATCTTAAAATATGACCTTAATGTCTAGCTTTGGAGAAAATACTTCGAAAGGAGAATAGAGGTCTCGAGCTCCTGCTCTCACCACCAACAACTTGTGACTGATGCCCATCTCCAGTGTCAGGATGTGTTAAAGTACTTTTTCGGAGGGTGGCTTCACACGCGGTGGAAACTGGATCCGCTAGCCCAGTCGGTTGTTTCCCCTATTGTTATAGGTTATGAACAAAACTTATTTTGTAGAATAAGAATAAACATTATGGTATAATTACATGTAATTTAGCAGTAAAAATTATAACGGTAGGTCTAAACCCGTATACCATGGCGAACTAGACTGTGGCAGTTGATGTTTTTCTGTACAGTTCTGCCTCCTGAACAAGAATTTAAAAATAAAATTTTTTCGGCTGGCTGTAATTAACCTGTCATTTACCTTTGAACTCTATCCTATGGAAAGGGGGACCGATGGGAATGCGGGGTTTTGGGTGGGGTAAAACATTTGAGAGAATTATGCCTTACAGCTCTATCCTACTGTAAGGGGGACCAATGGGAAAGCAGGGTTTTGTGTTGTTTTCTCTTATTTAGGACATTTGAAACACGAAATACAAGCTGAAATAAAGCAATAAATAAACCAATAATGGAGCGGTTACATAGCCAAAATCGAGCTATTACTACTGTTATTACGACACTCAATCCTACTACGCATGCACAAATCCTACTGCACATGCGCCTGTTATAGGGGAGCTTTTGTTTCAGATTGCCTTCCTTTAATGGGGGTCACGGGGCTCTGCCCCCCAGTCAGGTAACACGTTCTGCTAGGTTAGGTTTAGGTTAGGGTGGTTAGTTTAGTATCATAACCAATATGTTGAACTTCTAAGATTACCTTTCTTTAAGGGGGGTTCCCCCGGTCAGGTAACACGTTACCAACTCGTACCTGTGCCCTCCTCTCACAGGACTCCTTCCTGTCCTCCCCATACCAGACATATGGCTCCCTGGTGGTTACGTATCCCACACCCCCTACCAGAATTCAAATACGGTGCTTTGTTTACGTTTCTTGGCCCCGAACCAAAACTTCGAAGATTGTTCAGTCGAAGTAGACTATGGCAGTTGACGTTTTCCTATGTTATTTTACTCTTTACAAGCGTTTAAGGTAATATTTTGCCGGTCGACTGTAACTAATCTGTTATTTACCTTTGAACTTTGTATGTCAGTACATCGTACCCCTTGTATCTTCATGTAGTCTTCAAAGGTAAATTACGATTTAATTACAGTCGGTCAAATAAATGTTACTTTAAATTCTTGTTCAGGATGTAAAATAACATAGGAAAACGTCAACTGCCATAGTCTACTTTACCGCGGAATGCTGGCTTAGAATTACCATTATAACTATGTATTATAACTTTGGATATAGTTTAGGTTCAGTATTGACCAGACAGTGGTTTGGAGATTTGCCTGCACAGAATAATTTACTGCAGAGAGATAAAGAGAGAAAGGGTTATAGATAGGGGGAAACACCACCTTGGATCCATCGTCATTTGGTGGATCAGCCTTTTTCACTCGATATTTCATTGGTGAAACAAGAATGCAATTACATCTTTGGAACTATTTTTTTCAAATCAAACAGCAAATCAACGAGAGCGAATCAGCCAGACGCGTTCGTTGAATAGGCGCCCTGACCTTTAGGTCGTCATCATCCAGCACGCACCAGTGCTTTAGTGCCCCAGGGGCGTGGTCGGTATGCTGTTGGCATGCCACCTCAGTGACCGCGAGTTCGATTCTTCGGCATTCCATTGAGGTGTGAGAGATATGTATTCCTGGTGATAGAAGTTCACTCTCAACGTTGTTCGGAAGTCACGTAAGGCCGTTGGTCCGTTGCTGAATAACCACTGGTTATTCAGCAGAATAACCACTGGTTATTCAGCAAAGTTAAAACACCATACAAACAAACAAAAAAAACAAATCAGTGCCTGGATATCCTCCTCGCCACCCGCCCGGCGCTTCGAGAAGGCCCAAAATATCGTCACGTACAGATGAGTTTGGAGATAAGGGATTCATCAATACCTCTTCGAACTCGAGAAACGGAAGAGGTGGGAAATGCGAGGGACCCTGACATAAGAGAGCGAGTGTCATTTCGCTGTGGATTTATTGGCGGCGTCGCCTGCGTTCTTTCTCCATTACTATAAGTGTCAAGGAAGCGAACCCCTTTACAATTTTTGGTGACTACCCCCCTTCTGTAGTCCTGTCGCCATTATTAGTTTCATTTGTTCCCTACAACCTATACGAATGTAACACTGATATAATACTGCATCTTCCGTATCATTTACAAAAAGGAATTTTCTCATATATCGACCATTTTTAAACGTTTCCATTTACTTCTGCAGCATATGTTCACCTTCTACATACAGTAGCAATTGTATCGTTTGCAGGCATCTGCAATCGTCCACTGAATTGCGACCCCATTTTCTTATCCCAGAACTTTGTACTGTCTTCTTATCTTCCTTCCCGCTGAAGGTGATAAACAGTCCAGGAGACATGAAACACTTTTGCCCCAAACCTGCCACTCTCCTGTCTAATTATCCTAACACGCTTCGCGTTCATCATAGAAGCTTTTGATCGCTCTGAATAAATAACCCTTTTTCAAGGAATACTTCTCAAGGAGATCCCGGCTCCCGGCCTTCCTCCACACACACACACACACACACACACACACACCACACACAGAGAGAGAGAGAGAGAGAGAGAGAGAGAGAGAGAGAGAGAGAGAGAGAGAGAGAGAGAGGTCCCCATTAGTTAAGAGAGAAAGAGAGAGGGGGCTTAGTAAAAGAGAGAGAGAGAGAGAGAGAGAGAGAGAGAGAGAGAGAGAGAGAGAGAGAGAGAGAGAGAGGTCCCCATCAGTAAAGAGAGAAAGAGAGTTAGTCTTAGTAAAAGAGAGAGAGAGAGAGAGAGAGAGAGAGAGAGAGAGAGAGAGAGAGAGAGAACGCCCCTGTGTTTGATCTCGTTCGTATGATAACATTAGAGAAGAGGATCTTTCGTCCACACAGAATCACAACGGCATGATTTTGCTTCTAATCTCCCCTTTTGCGAGGCCATCACCCTGATAATACCTGTCCTTAAACAGAGCTTGTGTTCAGTAGTCAAAGGAAATCCCCCGCCTAATAACCACTGGTGTTGTATGCTGTTATGAGCCATAACGCTCACGGGAGATTTATAACAGAAACGTTCGTTTTACACTTTTTAGAACAAAGATAAAATAAAGGTCAACATAACTACATCAGAGATGTCACACTTAGCCATTTCTAACAGGAAGGTGTCAGTAACGTTAAAACCAGGAGAAAGAGGTTTTGAGAAGATCCTTTTATGTCCTCCTTCTGGAATTCTGTAGCGGAAATGATCCTCCTGAAGAGAAAGGAGAATTAATGGCCCCGCCTAAAAGCACCACCAAACCCGCAATCGCTCTCCTCATGTCTGCTTCGATATGAAATGTTAAACGCCATAATGACGCCCACTTATACCAAGACCGCCGAGAGAGTCTACCTCCCACACGGTGCGTAACTATAAAGTCATGGAAATATTGAACATAAATTCAAAATTGAGCAAATGAAACGAAAACTTTAGCGATTTTAACCTGCACATACACACATAATAATTTCTGTTATAGGAGAATTAATAATATACTTATTGTACACAGAGTAGTAGCCTGAAAAAAAAAACGAAACTGATTACTGAGTCTTTCATTCACGAATCAGTACACGCAGGAATACAGGAGAATGAGCTTGCATTTGTTTCACAAACTCTTAATGTTGACTAACGTTCCTGATTGAACATAAAAAAAAAAAATATATAAAGAGCCGTTGTCCCATACATATCCAGAAGGACGCAATAGACCAAAGCCGTAATTGGCTTCGAACGACCCATCCTCGAATCCAGATGATTTGCCCGTTTCGTTTCTGCCTTCGTTCCAGTATCCCGTAGGGGGTAGTGCCGTCAGTACACCTCATGCGGTGCACTGCAGGTAGTACTCAAGATTCTTTACAGCGTCCCTGCGGCCCTTAGCTGCAACCCCTTTCATTCCTTTTATCCTACCTCCGTTCATGATCTCTTTCTTCCATCTTGCTCTCCACCCTCTCCTAACAATGTTGTTTCACTGTGCAACTGCTTTGAGGTTTTCCTCCTGTTGCAAATTGCAAACCTTTTTACTGTGAATTTCAGTTTCAGAGCTGAAAGACCTCAGAGGTCCCAGAGCTTCGCCTTTGACCTAAATTCTGCACTATATTGCTTATTCGTTCCAGTAAATCGTTGAAACACCTTTATAGCTGCAAATTCAAAAGCCGCTTTATGTGGAATTGGCGCTGATTCATCGCTAAGTCCGGAAACAAAAGCAACCCATTTTGTTTTGGAGGTTTGCCGACAATGGACTCCGTTTCGGATTTATGGTGGGTTGGTCGTTTTGGATTAAACCGGAATTAGGTCAGAACATGCATTTGGCCAAAGTATTAAATGGTCAAGTATTAAAGGGAATAAGATGCCTGGTGTGGGCCTTTGGACTCGGCCATGTTATCCAGGACTGATTCGAGGATAGAGAGCAAAGGTTGTTCCGTAAACCGAATTCATCCATATTGTTGACAGTAATGAAATCCACGAAACAATTCACCGATATAATCGATAAGAAACGAAGCGATAAATAAAAGTACCTATTCTTAATGAAATTGTAAATTCTTGAAGCAGAAAACTTCAGCACTTTATACTGAAGATCGAGAAAGAAAGTTTAACACTCGGCTCGAATATTTTTGTTCTTGAGAAGCTAATGAAATTCACATCCTGATGTCGACCTGGAAAACGTCGGAGGCAAATGGGTCCTTGTAATCCTGTGATTGGTGTGAAGGAGAGAGATCGTCTAGCTTCGTCTTTTGTGACTATCAAACGTTAAATGTTAAAAAGTGGGTACGAACAGCGTAGGAAAAGAAGGCAATTAACAAATATTAAATCGAAATTTTATAAATGTGCCCTTAAGCGAACGACAACCATTACCTATTCAAGGAATTGCCTTCTAAGTTGACGTATTCATATAGCTGTTAAAAGAAAGCTGAAACTTTACCGTTTTAAACTGACTCACCTATGTATCATGCTAAGTAGTGAAGATCGTATCCTGTCAGGGGAATATTCACTTTAATACCATTGATGGGCATTTTATGGCTTTACTTTGGAATATAAATATTCACTTATATATATATATATATATCTATATATATATATATATATATATATATATATATATATATATATATATATATATATATAGATATATATATATATCTATATATATATATATATATATATATATATATATATATATATATATATATATATATATATATATATATATATATATATATATATATTATACACACACACACACACACACACACACACACACACACACACATATATATATATATATATATATAATATATATATATATATATATCATATATATATATATATACATATATATACATATATACTATTAGCTTAATGATAAATATTGCCAAGACCAGGAAGAGCATTATTATACAAGCTTTCGAGGTATAAACCTCATCATCAGGCAGAAAATGACAAGGATGAAGTCCATAAAAATTTTAATCGTAGAAAGGAGGGTGACAATCAGTTGAAGACAGAATCAATATTTTACGTAATCTTAAGAACGATGATAGTATAGTTATTACAAAGCCAGATAAGGGTAGAGGTGTTGTATTGATGAATAGGTCTGATTATTTAGATAAAATGAATGAAATACTCTGACAATACAAAATTTAATAAAAATAATAATAATAATGAAATAATAATTAGAATAATAATAATAATAATAATAATAATAAAAACATATGACAATACACAAAGCACTACACCCAAGAGCAAATACAGACAGACTATACATAACACGAAGGAAGGAGGGAGAGGACTACTAAGTATAGAGGACTGCGTCAACATCGAAAACAGAGCACTGGGCAATATCTGAAAACCAGTGAAGACGAGTGGCTAAAGAGTGCATGGGAAGAAGGACTAATAAAAGCAGACGAAGACCCAGAAATATACAGAGACAGGAGAAAGACAGAAAGAACAGAGGACTGGCACAACAAACCAATGCACGGACAATACATGAGACAGACTAAAGAACTAGCAGCGATGACACATGGCAATGGCTACAGAGGGGAGAGCTAAAGAAGGAAACTGAAGGAATGATAACAGCGGCACAAGATCAGGCCCTAAGAACCAGATATGTTCAAAGTACGATAGACGGAAATAACATTTCTCCCATATGTAGGAAGTGCAATACGAAAAGTGAAACCATAAACCACATAGCAAGTGAATGCCCGTCACTTGCACAGAACCAGTACAAAAAGAGGCATGATTCAGTAGCAAAAGCACCCTCCACTGGAGCCTGTGCAAGAAACATCAGCTACCTTGCAGTAATAAGTGGTACGAGCACCAAACCTGAAGGAGTGATAGAAAACGATCAGGCAAAGATCCTCTGGGACTATGGTATCAGAACGGATAGGGTGATACGTGCAAACAGACCAGACGTGACGTTGATTGACAAGGTCAAGAAGAAAGTATCACTCATTGATGTCGCAATACCATGGGACACCAGAGTTGAAGAGAAAGAGAGGGAACAAAAATTGGATAAGTATCAAGATCTGAAAATAGAAATAAGAAGGATATGGGATATGCAGTGGAAATCGTACCCATAATCATAGGAGCACTAGGCACGATCCCAAGATCCCTGAAAGGAATCTAGAAAAACTAGAGGCTGAAGTAGCTCCAGGGCTCATGCAGAAGAGTGTGATCCTAGAAACGGCACACATAGTAAGAAGAGTGATGGACTCCTAAGGAGGCAGGATGCAACCCGGAACCCCACACTATAAATACCACCCAGTCGAATTGGAGGACTGTGATAGAGCAAAAAAAAAAAAAAAAAAAAAAAAAAAAAAAAAAAAAAAAAAAAAAAAAAAAATAAAAAAAAAAAAAAAAAAAAAAAAAAAAAAAAAAAAAAAAATATTATTATTATTATTAAATAAAAGTGACTCTTCGTAAAATACTTTTTGCATTCTGGGTCCCTAAAAGGAGAACTCAATGTTCACAAGTGAACCATGCCAAATTACTCTCTGTACAAATCATTAACTGGGTATCCTGAATTTCAATCTCCCGCAGGTTATCTTTCCTTTAGATTATTCCACGGATATCCGGAATCTAAACTATCCCATGTGTATCTGTCATTGAAGTTATGCCATAAATATCCGGGATTTATACAACGCATTGACTATTCGGAATTCAAAGGGTAGTCGACTGAGATGGGCATTCCATAATTGCAGAGGATTCTCTCTCTCTCTCTCTCTCTCTCTCTCTCTCTCTCTCTCTCTCTCTCTCTCTCTCTCTCTTTATTGGAATTTTTGTTTTATACGTGGCAGTATGAACTTGTAGTTTCAAGTCCAGGAAACTTTTGTACCTCTTCTCCTTCGGTGTCATAGAAACAAATCTGTCGCAACTGAACTTTCGAATTCTGGCCATGTCCTTACATGGAAGCTCGCTCTTAGTTATCTGTAAAAGAAAACTATTGAGATGACTTTGTCTGTCCGTCCGTACTTTTCTGTGCACCCTCCGGTCTCAAAATTAAAAACTACTGAGGATAGAGGGCTGCAAATTGGTAAGTTGATCAGCCACTTTACAGTCATCAAACAAACGAAATTGCAGCTCTCTAGCCTCAGTAGTTTTGATTTTATTTTAAGTACAAGTTAACTATAATCGTGTGTCTGGCACCACAACAACACAGGTCACCACGGCCGGGTGAGAGTTTGTTTTATGGGTCGTAATCGTAACTGAGTTTCATACAGCTTTATTCGCTGTACAAAAAATAGATTTTTTTTTTTTTTATCAAATAACATCTTCAAATTCCTTTGCTTAATCCTTTCGTGTTATATAGATATATTCAGAACTTAATTCTTGTTATATTCAGACCAAAAAATAACCACTTTCCTTTAGAAAGGAAAGAAAAAAACGAATAAAAAAACAAGAACTTAGGTAAACAGTTCAGTGGTGCAGTTTTGTGTATAAAAAACGGAAGTCAGTCAGTCCCTCTTGATGAAAGTAGGAATCGTTGTGAACCGAGCGATTTGATAAAGTGGGAATGGGAATATGGCTGTTCCAGGGCATCGTCGATGAAAGGTAACCGAGAATTGCTTCCAAATTCTCGTTTGAAATTCTCCGTGATCAGTTAACGATGCGAGAGTGAGGCATTTCGCAGATCAGACTCGTATTGGTTGCAATGCTTTTGTCCTGGGACAGAAAAGTAGATATCAATACAGAGAGAGAGAGAGAGAGAGAGAGAGAGAGAAATGGGTACATTATTGTTCATAAATAGCAAAAATAGATTCATATTTGCTTTATCACCGCGATGTCTGTGACTCCAAGAAATGTCTTATTGCTTACGAATAATGCTACTTATTTCCAATTATTCCGTGTTTTAGTGTCTACCTCCCGTATTATTTATTCTTATTTATTCTTAAAGATGAAATCAAATACGTTGGTAAGTGAATGAAATACGCATGTTTAACAATGATAGATTACGTTTCCATATTTTTCATAAGTGTAATTTTGTAATATTAAAAAAACATTTAGTTTTTCATCTTAGACGTCAAGAGGTATCAGAATGTAATTGCTTATGTAAATGGACTGCTAGAATGTTTAACAAATGTTTCCTTTGGTTTACTTATATGGAATGCTTTGAACTCTGAATTTTTAAACAATTCCATAAGGTTTTTCTTTCGAATTTTAGTTATTTGGCAACATTATGTTTGAAGTTACTCGAGTAATTATTTTCATATAATTTTATTTTCGTTCTTGACTGGAAAGCATTGACAACTTACTGTATAAATAATTTAACTTTTTGGGAAGGATTTTTCATAAACGAGTAATTCATTGACCGAAAGGTCCGTAATATTTTTTGGCTAAAGGCAGATTTATAGTATTTTGAAGAGTCACTTTAGTCAGCGTTTTATGTAGACTTTCGGATTATCTCTCTCTCGTCTCCTCCTCTCTCTCTCTCTCTCTCTCTCTCTCTCCTCTGGGAATACCTGGGGTGTTTAAATCATGGTTTACCGGGTTAGAGTCCCAAGTCAAGAACTGGTGATGTTATCGAAACTTTCGTCTGAACATGATATGTCTCCTGGTTGACCTAAACGAGAATAAGTGTACTTAGTTTTTCTGTTGAGTAAGGATTGGGAAAGAGAAACACGGGAACCAGAAAAGACGAAGAACAAAGTAAAATATGCTCTGGTATTTCTTCGGCCGAATCGAGTTATCTGTACAGCGTATAATCAAGGCCACGAAAATAGATTTTTCTTTCTGTGGGCTCGATATAATGCTGTATGATTGGAGGCTGGATGATGATCAGCATACCAATTTGCAGCCCTCTAGCCTCGGTAGTTTTTAAGATTTGAGGTCGGACACAAAAACTACGGACGGACAGACAAAGCCATCTCAACAGTTGTCTTTTTCAGAAAACTGAAAATGGTGAAATATACATAGGCATGAGAGCTCTCTGGGAATAAATCAAGAGATCCTCATCTCACTTGGTGAAATCCTTCCAAAATTCTCTCATTCACTTTCTCTCTCCAGCAAGTTTGTTACCCTTCTTTCCGTTTAGGACATTCAAATGAGATTTTCACTTTATTCGGAGGGGCCAACGTCCTCACTGAGAGAAGACAAACGACCCACTCATTCTCACAAAGCAGGATTGGTCTTCCTCTTGAAAGGTCTATAATACAGAGTGACGCTGGCTGCGTACTTATGGCAATTAGCCGCTTTGTTTAATGAAGAAGGAAGTAATGGATATCAGTGAACGGCCACAGTGGGGAAAACTTTCCAAAGTGAGGAATGAAGGAAGTTTTATACAGTTGTTTGTGATGATACGTTTATGAGAGTCAGGTGAAGAATGTAATTGATGGTGCTTTGTCTGTCCGTCCGCACTTTTCTGTCCGCTCCCAGATCTTAAGAACTACTGAGGTTAGAGGACTGCAAATTGGTATATTTATCATCCAACCTCATATCATCAAACATACCAAGAAGCTCTTTAGTATCAGCAGTTTTTATTTTATTCAAGGTTAAAGTTAGCCATGATCGTGCGTATAGCAACTCTATAGGACAGGCCATGCCGGGCCTGACTGAAGTTTTATGAGCTGAGACTCATAGAACATTATGCGCTGTACAGAAAAAACTTCGGTACATTTTTTACTTGTTTATGTAACAAACAGGACTTGAGTATTTGGAACAAATGTATGTAGGTACTAATGTAATATAGATTCACATCAGCCGTGCATTTGATGTCTAGGCCAGTCCCTTACGACGCTCCTGATTGGCTGTTGATAAGTCAGTCACAGGGCTGGAAACTCTCTCTCGAGAGAGTTCACATAGGTAGGATGTATGTTCCACCTCTCCTGAGGAATACGACTTTCAAAAGCATACTTCAGGAGAGGTGGAACATATATCCTGCCTATATGAACTCAAGAGAGAGACTGAGAGCGTCCAGTCCTTGTGATTGGCTTATCAACAGCCAATCAGGAGTGTCATAAGGGACTGCCCTAGACATCAGATGAACGGTTGATGTGAACCTACTATAGCTCGCTTTATATATAGTACAGCATGCTTTAAGAGCTGCAAATGCCGCTTATTGCAGCTGCTCATCTATAATAATCTTAGATATATGTTCCTTGGCATCGGAGTAAAGTTGGCGAGGTAGTCTGGAAATACGCCTTTCTCTGGAAGGGCGCATTTTCCAGATTGCCTCTGGACTTTGTTCTCTAATCGAACAAAGTTCAGAGATTCATTGCTGGATTACTTCGAAGTTCCTGGGAGTCCGAAGGTTGTAAATCAGGGAATTCTTGTGAGGTGTGAAATGGCTCGAAAGTTTCGAGATGATAAGTTTGAAGCGATAAAAAGAAAAGCGTAGAAGATTTGTAGCTTAAATGACTCGTCCGTAACTGAATGATCTCAGTGTCTTTTGAAGTATCCAGGAATCGTACTGGTTTGGTGGATGTTCGATATCAGGGCTAGATTATTCTAAGGTCCTTTTAATTGCAGAGGGCTGTGTCTTTGTATGATTTCAAAAGTGCACGCTGGTTTGTTACGTTCTCCTTACAAAGTTATTGTTTGTCTTTGGTTTCATTATAACATAAATGTGTTTTTGGTTCCCATTACAAAGAGTTCCTGCACAGTGGCGTATCTACGGTGCAGTCTCGGTCAGATGATGACATTGCATTCGATTATCTCTCTCTCTCTCTCTCTCTCTCTCTCTCTCTCTCTCTCTCTCTCTCTCTCTCTCTCTCTCTCTGGCTGGTTTCTGTTTCACATAAATATCTGTGGGTTTTTGTTAGATATGAACGAAGTCATACTGTTATATAATCCAATTTAAAACTGTGACAGTTGGGTGATGTTTCACTCGACTTTAAAATGACAATGGCATATTCAGAAAGACTTATCCCCAGTCCTTTCAGTTACAATTCAAAATAAAAGAAGAGTCTCTCTGTTACAATAAATACCCTAATTTCTGAGAGCTTTCCTCTTCCAAAGGGAAACAGTTCTATTCTGCTCTTACCTGAAGACCAACATCCCAGGTAAACGCTGCACGAAGGAGAGACATCTGAATAAGAGCACAACAAACAAAGCTCTTGAATACAATAACGTGAAGTTAGTTGGACCGAGGAAGATTGCTTTGTGATCCCCAGACATTTTAGCTTTTGCTTTCATGCTCATGCATTTTCCTTAATGTACTGGGTTTCAGTGCCATTTACTAAATGTGTAACGAAAAAGGTTGAAATTCCAGCAATAAAGCTAGTTATTTCAAATGTTCAAATATGCTTGAGTAGGAATGCTAATGTCTTTCACAACCAGAACAGAGTAGATAAAAGCTGTCAATGTTATTTCCCTGGTGAGAAAGGATGAAATGCAGTAGAGCAAGAAGAGAGTAGGGTAGACCAACCTTTTAGATCTTGTAGGAGTCATGAAAATAAAACAATGGCATTCTCGCTGTTCTGTAAGGTGGGTCTCTCTGTTTTCATTTGTTTCTTTGGCTTGCCAGAACTATCGATTTCTAGGAGTTATGAGACTACACCAGTGCATCTCTCTCTCTCTCTCTCTTCTCTCTCTCTCTCTCTCTTCTCTCTCTCTCTCTCTCATCTCTCTCTCGGCATATACTAGATTAACAGATTTTAAACAGCTATTCCGTCAACCTAAAAAAATAGGCTAAGTATCGAATGAAAAACAGTTATAGACGCTTAATGACCTGTCATAAGAGATGTGGTCTAACGACAATTTTATAAGGATGCTGAAGAAGTTTAACTTTTAGTGTTTTGGCGATTTTAGCAAAGAGCTACAAACTCACGAACAGTTTCAGCGGCTCATCGTTGGGATGTGGGAATATCATTGACTGACTTTATCGTTGCCCTTTTGATCTGCACCATGGTTGCTTCATCAAGTTCTGTGTACCTGAAAAAGTGTGCAGAGATTAGCTCTAAGAACTACATTACACTTGCGAAACAGAAAATGACAAGGAAATTAACAAAAGCATCATGAAAAAGTGTACTATACGCATTACTGATTAACTTGCTTCTCTGAAAATCAGCGTTGATGATATTTATTTTCTACTTACAACTTCAAATTAATGTTATTTTAATCTAGATTTTTCCTGCATTTGTAAACAACATAGCATATTGTGATTTCATTGTAAAGTAGAGTATTAAATTGTAATTTATGGTTATTTATTTTTCCCATTACGCACGAGAAGGAAATTAATATATATATTTTAAATGCCGATTTAATATGAAGATTGAAAGCATCAGTCCCTGAGTAAGTCATCTCTAACTTTTTCTGTCGAGCCGGTGGAAGTTATTCTGGGACTCACTTATTATACTCCGTAGGGTGGTAGTGACGTCAGTGTACCTCAAGATGTAGGCATTGTTTGTTTGTTTGTATGGTGTTTGTACGTTGCATGGAACCAGTGGTTATTCCGCAACGGGACAAACGGCTTTACTTGACTTCCGAACCACGTCGGGAGTGAACTTCTATCACCAGAAATACACATCTCTCATCCCTCACTGGAAGGCCCGAGAATTGAACTCGCGGCCAACGAAGCGGCACGCCAACACTATACCGACCACGCCACTGAGACGCTTGCTGAAGGCATTGTAGGCATTGCTTAAGGTTCGTTGCAGCGCCCTTTCGTCCCGTAGCTGCAAACCCCTTTCATTCCTCTTACTGTACCTCCGTTTATATTCGTTTTCTTCCCTCTTACTTCCCTCAACCCCTCTAGTAACCATTGATTCTTAGTTCAACTGCGAAGTTTTAATCCTGTTAACACCTTTCAAAAGTTTCAGTGTCGATATCAGCTTCAGCGCTTGACCTGAGACCTCTATTTTGTATTCTGTTCTGTTCTCCCACTATTTATAATCTCACATGACCTTAAGGGACGTTTGTAAAGGACCGTTTCTGAAAGAAAAATGGAAACGGCATTAGGAGGAAACTAATAGAACATCAAGGAGTCCGCAGTAACGAGAGAAGGAAGAAAAAGACCATTGTCGTAATCACAGCAGCCTTCTCCAATTAGTGTTGTGAAGGACGTGCAATTACGCTGTTGATCCTAAGTCTTAATTCTACAATCAAGGAATTTGACATGTCGAATAGCATACAAATATCAAATAGCTTTACTTATAAAATAAAAAACACTTTTTAGAAACACGAAAATGTGGACAGCAACTAGTTTTATGTTCGAATGGGGTCAAATTGCCACTTACGGTTTTTTTTTTTAATGTATGCATTGCGTGGTTTAACAAGTTCATCTTTCGTAACTGGAAAACTTCACCGAATGTGGAATGTTGACAAATCACGTCACAAATTTTTTCAAATTAAATTTTTCAAATTTAAATTTTAAATTGGTGTTTAGATCAAATTTTCAGGGTAACATGGCTATTTTTCAAGAAACAATTTGCGATATTCAAGATCACAATACTTAAGCATTGCCTAGGCACAGGCGCATGAAAACTGAATGAGTGAATCATTTTCGAATATATGGAGAGAGAGAGAGAGAGAGAGAGAGAGAGAGAGAGAGAGATAGAGAGAGAAAGAGATAGTCTAATGATGCTCCTTAGGGGGAATCGGGTGAGGATTGGGTAAGACAGGGTCAATAACTTCTGAAGGAGGCCTTGCTTAAATTACTATAACAGGGTAATAGTATCTTCAAGAGAGCGCCATAAGGAGTAGCTTAGGAAATTCAGGAGGTAACAAACGGCAGCCTTAAGAGAAAGTCGACGTCAAAGGAAGTTGTGACTAAGATTTTGTTTGCTCCGCGGAAAATCAGGGGAACGGACCTTATCTCTTGGGAAACAGGAAAGTAAGGAAAATATTATGCACACGACGCTGAAATCTACGAAGTAGTAGTCATTACTTAGTTCCCAGGGTTTCTTAAAAAGAAAGAAAAAAAAAAACTGGGGCTGGTTTCTGTTGCGATTAGTCTGTGCACCAACACAACACATACAACCATAATGTGTGTGTATATATATATATATATATATATATATATATATTATATATATATATATATATATATATATATATATATACATATATATGTATATATATACTATATATACACATACGTGGCAAATTAGAGAAAAGAATGGTTGGTTACACGGACCATTAATACTATTATGAAAAAGTTGGTTAACGATTTAGGCGG
>NC_087207.1:91660501-91665501 GCF_015104395.2 Macrobrachium nipponense
CCTGAACAGTAATAATGATTACTAAGTGACAGTCCATAAACATAAGGACAGTGTTTAATTGTCGACTGAGTTTGCACGGTATCACTCGAATGGACTAAGTCACTAAACATTTGTTTGGTAGATAACTCACCTTTCTCTCTACTCCCACATAATCTGTCTGAGATCGCAGTAGGGATCTCTATTCTGTCACTCAGACTTCCTTACACACAGATTCTAATGCTGTGACCGCATTCCCTTCGTTGACAGGATGTTAAGACGGAGAAAACCCCTGTCTGTCAGGTTAGCGGAGAATAAGTAAAATTCAGCTGACATTTCTACCCAACAACAATGGTAATGCAAAACCCCCCCCCCGGGATTTTCTAAGGGTTATTGGCACGCGACATTTTTTCTTATTTGCTTAGTGCTTAGAATTTATCATTTTAGCTTTTTTATCTTCCTTTGAAATATTATTAGTGATGTTACACTGTCTTTATCTGCGTTAATTCTTTTACGTAGCTCATTGAAAGCGGATACGTTCTGGGGACCATGAGAAACATAGAGGCTGTGTAGATTACCAAGTGTTTTTTTTTAAACCATGCGAACTCAAGCTTCCAAAGAAATATGGTGTCATTAGGAAGAAGTGAGACGAAGTAAAGGGGCATACAGAAAGAAACCCACTTATTAAAAATAGAAAAAGACTAGTTAATAAACATAAACGATGATTAAAAACGTATTAAAATGGAGGGAGAATTATTAGTTCAGGTTGCGAACTTGAGGACCTCTGGAAACTGATAATTCTCGACAGCGAGCACATTTAATGCAGATAGGTGATTCTGCTGTTTCACGAATTCTGTTCGCTCTCGGCAGATGAAGGGGATCTGGAACCATTGTGAATAGAGTCTCGATAAGACATCTGAGGAAATTGTCGGAATAACACGAGTAAAATGGATGAAGAATTGGGACTAGTAACGGTAACTAAATGACATTCTATTTCCTGGCTTATAACTACCAGGGAAGAAAATGTTGGTGGCTTTACATTTACTTTTGATTATGTTTTTTCCATTACATGTGGCAGCGCACTTTCTCGACTTCAGGCAGACAGAAGATTATTAATGAGGTTTGTTATTCCCCCTGTAACGCTCAGGGGAAAAGGCAAAATATCGTTTCAAAAGGAAGAAGAGAAGAAGAAGAGAGAGAGAGACGACGATGAGAGAGATGACGTGGAATTGGAGAGAGAGAGAGAGAGAGAGAGGCAAATGTAACTTTGGGACATATAGCTGTTTTCAAATTATAAATCTTTTATAGTTTGAAGTTTTCCAGGCCAAAGTGACTCACTTTTTGGATACCTGTAAAATGTCAGAACTACTGCTGTCCTGCGTTGTCTCATGTTCAAATTAAATGTCCTCAAAAGATGAGATAATTAGAAGCTCTGAATAATGTCAGCATCTTTGAAGCCCATTTTCTCAGAATGGGAAAAAATGGCTTACGTCAGTCCGTCAAACTCAGAGCGAATTGTCAAGAGAGAGCACGGAAGAGGGAATATCTGTGTCGATTACGTTCGGGGTTTTTTTTATCAGTGCTTGAATTAGACATTATGGCCCGCATCAAAAGATTAAGGAATACTTTATAGGAATTTAAGCGGCGTCGAAACGTTTATGGGAAAAATAACAGCCAAGATGATCCGATCAGTATGATGTTTGCGTGAGAGTTAAAGAAGAAGGAAATGTTAAAATCCCGTTTGAGATGGGGTCTTTATCACCGACTTCGAAAGGATTTAGATGCATGAAACATGGTAGAAGATAATGTAAAAGACAAACAAACAAAGAAACAAACTAATGAAATGATTAGTGGTAAAACTGAAGCAAGCTACGTTATGACCAGGATTACACAAGAATCATAGGATTATGATGCTCTCTCTCTCTCTCTCTCTCTCTCTCTCTCTCTCTCTCTCTCTCTCTCTCTCTCTCTCTTCTCTCTCAGGCCCCCAAATGATGTCAATGAAAACACGATCTGTTTTATCATACAGCATGTGCCAACATATCAGATCGATGTCGATAAAGACTTTCATTTGAAAGTGAATAATGATATTTTCTTTTGCGCAGTCGTACATCACTCATCTGTAATGACGTGTGAGGGGAGAATATCTGTTGGAGAAATGTCTCTGTTTTACGTGCTAACAGTGTGGAATATTCATTGTGCGTTTACTTCATGTTGCTTTGTTTCCTTATTCTTGTAATGGACCTTTTCCACACTTGTTGGTACCTGGCAGCAAGAACTTCATAGAACCTTTCTCTCTCCAAACATCTAGATGAGGACACTTTTTATTTTTTATGACAATAAAAATAAAATAATAATAAATCTAAACGAGCCACATCTGATAGTATCATGTTGATACTACTCAGTTTTCTAGGAGTTTTATCTTGGTTGCAGCTAAAATGTGTAATAGTTTGCCCTAGTGAAGTTGGGGAATCCTCTGATCTCCAAATTCATGTTTGTTTTCGGATGAGGTCTCCTGAATTTTTGTGTATCAGTTTTATCCTTTATTCCCTCTTATTTATCTATTAATCACTTTTCCTGTAACTTGCCCTCTCTGCAGGATGATTTCTCGTTGGATCCCTCTTGTTCAAAAGGGTTTCAGCTGAAGAAGTATTTTCTTGGATCATAACAAATCAAGACTACCTTTTGTTTATAGACCAAACTTTGCTGGAAAGATCAATTAGGTCAGCAAATCATGCTCTGAAATAAAACAGAGTGACGCAATGTTAAATCTTGCACGGAAGGAATAGGAAAAAAAGAGGTGTGGTTTATAGAATAACATGTTGTGTACACCTTGAAGACTGGAACAGTTATATATGTACAACTGAATGGCTTTTTAAAATACTTGAATCTCTCTAAGTAATTCACACGTATCCTTTATAAAGGCATAGCTTAACTATGAGGTTTGATTTTTTTGATATCTCAAGTAAATAAATTAGGCTTGGGGTCTCGAGAATGGTATCTTTTTGTTATAATTATTTCCTGAATAATTTAAAGTTAATTCATTAAGAAAAAAAGATATATATATTTTGTTAATTCACCCATATGCATTTAATTTCGCAAACACCAGAGGAAAGAATTTGTTCGTACGTGAGTCGTGGAGAAAGTTAGTCCACTCAATGGTTTTCCAATTAACTTCTTTGTAAACTCAGTTACCTCAAGAAACTTTGTTCTTAGTCTGATACAACTGCTGAGTGACTTACTTTTGCTTACTGGTCAGGCTTTTTTCTTTAGGGACAATAGATTAGTGAAAATACAAGAGGTAGGAGCCATGATGGATGATTTTTTTTTTATATGAAAGGGTGAAAATCATTAGAACCATTCTAATATGCTGTGTCTTGCTGGATTATCCCGTGAATGGATTGTCACTGTTACAAAATGCAGGTTCGTCTTCGATATTCTGTTTTTGTTTGTAATGTTTTCCTCCTCTATTGTGTCAACCAACGTCATACCGTTCTCTCGGGTTCATATCGATAGCCTAGTTTTATATAAAAAAAAAAACATGATCAGTTGTCATTTACGAATTACCTCTAACTTTGCTTCCGTATTTTAAAATTGATAAGTCTACAAGAAAATTAATAAATTAAAAGAAAAATTCGTTCATGGTAATTGGATTAGTAATGGAAACTATCTGAATACTATTCTGGAAAAATAATTTTTCGCCACTGTGTAGGGATATTAAATGATTATCTTCCCTTCGTTTTTTTTCTTCATAAAATATACTTGTTAATTGTACGTCACAGGGAAAGCGTGATGGAAAATCAAATAGATACCTGTGGTGTTTACTGGCAACAACTATTTGCTTTAACTTGGACAAGACATTCGTCACTTGAAGTTCGATATTATGTTTTACTTCTGATTTGCATCAGATGTTATAATTGCGTTCTATAATATACTCATGGGTTTTGATTAACAGTTAAGAGTACTTTTGGAGTTTTTGTATAAATTTTGAGGCCTTAAAAATGTAAAGTATATTTTGCCCTTCGAAGGAGCGACTCAAACTGTAACTTTTTTTATGTGCCATGAAACGTATGAGATTACCCATTGCAATAAATCAGGTTCTGAAGCAGTTATTTGTTAAAAAAAAGCTTCACTGAACACCACACAAAAAAAGAAAACACTAGTTAATATATTTCTTCTGGGCCAAGACTCTGCATAAAGCACAGAGATTAAAACGAAATGAAGAAATATTCTTGAACGAAGAGTAACTTTGAGGATAATATATATTACGGTGGAATTGGGGCCGCTTTTTATGACTATTACAGGGCCCTCTCCTGTATTAGAGCGGGTAGAAATGATACATTTCCCCGTAAACTCAAAAAATCGTTTCTATAATACGAAACTGGAAGAAGTTAAGGATCTTTATATCCATATCTCAGGCCTTTACAGGTGGTTATAATTCTTAATCTTCATAAAATAAAAAAGAAGAATATTTTTGGAAATATAATGACATAATAAATGGAAAAGATAGAACCGCTCTTGTCCGTTCACAACGGATTTCAAAATAATGAAATTCTTCTGTTAGTAAATTCTGGGTCTTCCAATACCTACTCCATCCTAACATCCTGCCAAACGATTTCGTCTTAGTTGCTCTTACTACTACCTAGGAGGTTTTGGTACTTTTCCTCGAGCTTGGTATTAATTGCTGATACCAAATAATAATGAGATTTATATCTCCAGCTGAGTCATTTTTCACCTTGGCGTCTATCAGTATTTTCCTCAATCAAATTTACTTACTTTAGGCTCCACGAACAAGTGTAAAAGTATTACAAGAGGGTCTCCTGGGCTATGGTTGACATCAAATCAAAAGTATTTGTTCATAGATTATAATGGGTATTAACTAGGCGACAGAGATTTGTAGTGTCATATCCTTGACCCAATAATAGTTGTTGATCACAGAAATATGATGTTTTTTTTTCATTATTATTGTATTTGTTGCTGTTGTTGATAAACACCAAATCTCTCTGTTCCAATGTATATTCTTT
>NC_087207.1:91668001-91670501 GCF_015104395.2 Macrobrachium nipponense
ATATATATATATATATATATATATATATATATATAAATGGAAAACACCGTATAAAGATAAATGGTATTCAGTTCCCGGATGCGGTAATTCATTCACTGACTGGGCGATGGTCTGACTTGATTCATTAGTTCCTTCGAAGTTTTCTTTGCGCAATTTGTAAGAATTCATTTCTGCTTCCTTCATATGATTATCTTAGGTTAATCACTATAATTTTTTAGCACGCTTTTGTTAATATTTTCCCTATAATTCTTAATAATAATACTGTCATTACCAATAATATAATTACCATTTTTTTTACTACCTGAGCTACTGTGCGAAATTGCCAGTTATTATTCTTAATTATCACTTGAACTCGTATCTAGTTTGTATGTATCTATTAACTCGTGATCTATTTTGTATGTATCTATTGTAATGCGTCGTCTTTGTATAGTCCATGTATATGGCTTGCTGAAAATAAGGATTATTACCATATATTTTATTTTTGAAAACCATTCGATATAGATAATTTACAATGAATGATTTACCTTTTTCTAATATGATCCTAAGAAAGAATACCTAATTGCTGACGTTTTCGTATGCAACAGGCACAGCCATTTTTGCATTCTGACGTAGTATTTGTTGTGCAACACTAACACATCGAAAGGCAGCTTAGCCATACCCAAACCGGTGTGATAATACAATGAAATACATTAGCGAAGTAGCTGAGCAATGTATCGCAAATGTGAAGCAGGAAAGATTACCATCTCAAAGTCTATTCGGGTTATGGGATGAGAGAATTTGCATCAATCTACACATGGAGGTATGCTTGTGTGTGTGTGTGTGTGTGTGTGTGAGAGAGAGAGAGAGAGAGAGAGCGAGAGAGAGAGAGAGGAAATAAATTGCTAACAATGATCTTAGCAGATGGGTCCTACTCCTCCTCCTCCTCCTCCTCCTCCTCCTCCTCCTCCCCTCTCCCAGTTCCCATTTTCCTTTACTGTTTCCTCTTTCCAATGATGAGGGGAGTAGGGGGGATTATGGAGTCCTTGCGCTGTTTTAATTGCCAGGACTAATTAGAGTTAGGCTATAATTAATTAACACTGCGGAGTGAAGATATAGACCCTCCTGTGCTTAATCCTTTCCCCTCTTTAAAAGGTCTGGGCTTGAGGAGTTGGCGGCCTTTTCGCTTCCTGGAAGCCGTAATACCGAGTTCCTCTATTTGTTTCCATTCTTCTTCTTCTTCTTCTTCTTCTTCTTCTTCTTCTTCTTCTCTCTCAGAAAATGTGCTACTTTTCTTTGAAGTCTTTAACAATTCAACTGTTTTAAAAAGGCCCTTTGGATTTTCAGCGGTAGTAATTATTATTATTATTAATTTACAATCTCTAAAAATGTTCCACTTGTCTTGAAGTCTTTAGTAATTAATTCAACCATTTGGTGGTTTCTCTGATCAGTTTCTTGATTTTATCTTTCACGAAACCTTTTTTGGTCAATCTCGGATGTTCCGAGTTTAGAATTTGGCAGTTGACGTAAAATTGAGGTTTTTGTTTTCAAATAAAGTATATATTGTTACAGGTAATCTTGAGGTTGGTTTTCAATATATTTTATATATAGTTACAGGTAATATTGAGGTTTGGTTTCAAATTATTCAGAGATAAATATATCAGATATCATCGCTTTTCCTTTTTACGACGTTATGGCGTTCATGATGCCCTTTGGGTATCATGGGTCACAGGCCACTATTTTGCAGCATTTCCATTAGTATCAATGAGAACATTTTGAATAATAATAATAATAATAATAATAATAATATTAATAATAATAATAATAATAATAATATAACAGCGGCACAAGATCAGGCCCTAAGAACCAGATATGTTCAAAGTACGATAGACGGAAATAACATCTCTCCCATATGTAGGAAGTGCAATACGAAAAATGAAACCATAAACCACATAGCAAGTGAATGCCCGGCACTTGCACAGAACCAGTACAAAAAGAGGCATGATTCAGTGGCAAAAGCCCTCCACTGGAGCCTGTGCAAGAAACATCAGCTACCTTGCAGTAATAAGTGGTTCGAGCACCAACCTGAGGGAGTGATAGAAAACGATCACGCAAAGATCCTCTGGGACTATGGTATCAGAACGGATAGGGTGATACGTGCAAACAGACCAGACGTGACGTTGATTGACAAAGTCAAGAAGAAAGTATCACTCATTGATGTCGCAATACCATGGGGACACCAGAGTTGAAGAGAAAGAGAGGGAAAAAAAATGGATAAGTATCAAGATCTGAAAATAGAAATAAGAAGGATATGGGATATGCGAGTGGAAATCGTACCCATAATCATAGGAGCACTAGGCACGATCCCAAGATCCCTGAAAAGGAATCTGGAAAAAACTAGAGGCTGAAGTAGCTCCGGGCCTCATGCAGAAGAAGTGTGATCCTAGAAACGGCACACATAGTAAGAAAAGTTGATGGACTCCTAAGGAGGCAGGATGCAACCCGGAACCCCACACTAT
This sequence comes from Macrobrachium nipponense, assembly GCF_015104395.2. Classification (NCBI taxonomy): domain Eukaryota; kingdom Metazoa; phylum Arthropoda; class Malacostraca; order Decapoda; family Palaemonidae; genus Macrobrachium; species Macrobrachium nipponense. The sequence continues at coordinate 91,670,497 of NC_087207.1, forward strand.
AAATA
>NC_087207.1:91678001-91688001 GCF_015104395.2 Macrobrachium nipponense
GACATAGATCCCCTGACTACATCTGGGGCACTTGTACTTATTATATAACGTTGGATGTAAACAAAGGACTAGCTTGTCTTTGAACTTGAAGAGAGAGCCAACTGTTCCTCGGGGATTCTTCGGAATGAGTTTCAGGTTGAGGGCCGGTAATTCCTTTGAATGATGGTTAGAAATTCTTCTTCTTATTCAACATGCTATTTAACTGTCAGAAGAATAGTTTTGATGGAAAACAGTTGTTCCTGAAATAGTTTGAAAGAGTTGTTATTTCTTCATGAAAGGTCAGCCAATTAGATGACAGAGTAAAAGCCTTGTGGAGGAGGTAGAAACAGCGTTTAATTTAAAAATGAAATAACACGAGCTATAAAAATTCATACCTAAACCCGTAAACGTACCTTTCCGATATATACCCGTGTGGAATCTTACCGAGTTCTTGGAAACAAGAACGTCCAGAAATGGGAGTTACTGTTAGATTCTTTTTTCTAGCGTAAATTTTATGTTAAGGTGTTGGATATTGACGAAGTCCAGAAAGAATCTGCATTAAAATCTTGTTAAAAAATAGGACAAATGTGTCATCAACATAACGTTTATAAAATAAAGGAGGAAGGATAAGGGGCAGGTGTCCATTATGTGCTCTTCCAGAGAGTTCATAAAAATGTTGGCGAACGTAGGTCCCAAAGGGCTTCCCATGGCCATTCCCTCCACCTGTTTTTTGTACAGAACTCCATTGAAAAGGTGAAGGCTGTGTCCAGCACGGCTAGCTCTAAAAACTGTTTAAAAAGAAAAAGATTCTTGCTGAAATTATGAAATAAAGCATAGTCATCAGGAAAAAGCTTATTTAAAATAATCTGAATGGTTTCCCCCACAGGGACGTTGCTGAACAAGGATTCAACGTCCAGGCTAACCATGAATAAGTCGGAGTCCTGTTTGATAATTTCATCCTTGAAGTCGGCAGAACACGTTAAGGGTGTAAGGGCCCTTAGTTAATGGTTCCGAATAGGTACTAGGGATTTAGCAAGAATTATAATTGGCTGTGTTAATAGAGGAAAGAATAGGACGCTTGGGACATCGGTCTTGTGAACCTTGGGCAATCCATACATAATACCATATGAAGAACCTGTAACAAACAAACTTTGGTACATACGTTCGTCTATAATACCATTTTGTTTCAATGTTCTAAGGAATCGGTTAAGTTTATCCTCGGATTTAATTATATTATACAATTCAGGGGAGCCGAGTTTTTCAAATTTTGATATATCATCAAGGATATTTTCCATTTTATTTATGTATTCATGTTTATTGAGAATAACCGTACCTTTGTCCGGCTTGACGATAATGATGTCTTTATCGTTGGCTAAGTTCTTAAGGGTAAGGTAATCCTCTCTCCCGAAGATGGGGTCCATCGTGTTTTCAAGTTGTTGAAGGTGTTGTGGGCTAAGGCTGAAATCTGTGATCTTAGGCTATCTGTATTGTGCTAAACGGAAGGTCAATAATCCTGTGAAACAGTGATTCTATAGGGAGAAAAAATTGTTGGTAAATAGGTTTAAAATTCGGGAGACAGAAGTCCAGTCCCAAAGAGAGAAGAAATTCCTCCCTCTTCGACAATACTCTATTTGACAGGTTGAAGACAGAATTTATGTTTTTATTGAAAACAGAAATAGTAACACCTAAACTCTTTAACTTCTTATCATGTCTAATAATAATACACCGAAGGAAGCTATTAATGGTCTTGTTAAAAAGTCGAGTGAAAATAACAGAATCTAAAAAAGTGAGTGATTCGAACACTTTCGTTTTATGTTTATAGACCGTGTCCATATTAGTACCATACTCATACCCATACCTATACCCATACCCTTACCCTTACCCTTACCCTTACCCATACCTATTCCATACCCATATCTGTTCAATACCCATACCCATATCTGTTCAATACCCATACCCATATCCATACCTGTACTATACTCATACCGAAACCCATACCCATATCTTTACCAAATCCATACTTATACCCATACCCATGCCCATACTCATACCCATAAAAATACCCATATCTGCACCATACCCATAACTATAGCCTACCATACCCATACCCATATATGTACCATACCCATACATATGCCCATATCCATACCCGCACCTGATGCCCATATCCTTACCATACCCATAGCTATACCAATTACCATAACCATAACCATACCATACCATACCATACCATTCCATTGCCTTTCGTTCCTATACAACATCTGACCATCTTGGTTAATGAGCAGGCAGCTGTTGATGGGTTTTGGATCAATGCTGACGCCATTGGCGGTTCCGGACCATCACCAGTACCGCCTTTTGCTGTTGTTATAGAATTACCAGCTGACTGAAATGCAGGGATTAAATAGAATTTTAATAACGACTCCGTCCATTATTAATAAAAAAAAATGATGAAACTACGCTGAACAAACTTCCTTTTCGTCACAGGTATTAAACTCAAACTCTGATTGCTGGGAAATTAGTTCGAATCAGGCGTTTATTAATCACTTTAAAATGAACAATTATTTATTCCTTCTGTCAAGTGGAATTAAAGTCCACTTTCCTCCCTTTGATGTTTGGATCCATAAGCGGAAATCAAATAATGGGAAAATGAACGTATTTTTGTTACGAAGAAAATTGATTATAATGACGATGAATTATGCAAAGGAAATTTGCTTCATAATTATGAGTTTAATTATGAAAAATTAGGATTTTGTTGAGAGGCAATAATCAGGTTTTTTATTATCATGAATCCTATTTACAGATCAGTGAGTTTCAGTAAAGTGTTCTGTTCATTTCGCCTCTTTTGTATTGAAAAGGTTGAAAAGATATTTTGCAGCAAAGGAGAGAAACAAAATCTCTCTTTGCCTTGATGGATTTAATAAATAAAATACTTCTTTAAAAGAGAGCTGTTTGCTAGAAGATTAATAATACGCAGTTAATTAAGAGGATTGCATGAAAATCCCTTGAGAAAATCCCTCAACAAAAACCCCTTATCACTACGAAACAGGAAGAATGTGAAAAAAATGTGAAACCTCGCTAGCAACAAAACGTGAGTTTCGAAATTAATTGTTCTGGTGACATTCGTGGAAAGAACTTGAGATTCTTTATTATTATCAGGTATATATGTAATAATATATATATATATATATATATATATATATATATATATATATATATATACATATATGTATATATATATATATGTATATATATATATATATATATATATATATATATATTATATATATATATATATATATGTATATATATATATATATATATATATATATATACACAACTACCATACATACATACATACATACATACATACATACACTCATACCCACCGTCAGAACATATATGAAATCATACAACAAGGACATTTCGTTATATGCTACTCATGCCGATAGACACAGTCAACAATATAATATCAAACTTACTTTGCTGAGTAGGTAATAACAACATGGACGTTGTCGTTTTATCTTAATTTATATCATTTTATTTTTTTTTATTTTGTGCTCGACGAAAATATCCTTTTTGATGCTGACCTCATTTCGCTGTCCAGATTTTCCTCAGTTTTTCCTTTTACTTATCTATCTTTTTAATTTTTTTTTTTAATGTTTTTGTGTTAAGCATTCCTATAAGAATGTATTCATATTTCATTTAGACATGGGTAAAGCTTCTTTATACTCGGCTTGTCACATGATGAAAAATGTCGGGTTTTATTAAGTTAATTCACTCTCTCTCTCTCTCTCTCTCTCTCTCTCTCTCTCTCTCTCTCTCTCTCTCTCTGAATATGATATTCTCCCATGTGCTTTCTTCCGAATAATCTGCAGTGTCTGACACCGCAGCGATTCTCTTTCGTAGCCTGCCTGACTTTTTGCTGTCTGTCTGTCATCATCAGAGGTCATTTATAAATCCCAAGTCTGAAAATGATTACCTTAAAGTATGTTCAAAAAAAGTATAGAAAGATGAATATAGGCAGCTCGGAGTCCCCCTTTCTCTAATCATAAAGTTTAAGCATATCCTATTTTACCAGACCATTGAGCTGACTAACAGCTCTCGTAGGACTGGCCAGAAGGATAGATTTTTTAAGTGATTTGGAACCAATTGGTTACCAAGCAACGGGACCTACAGTTTATTGTGGGATCCGAACCATATTATATCGAGAAATTAATTTCCTCCTCACCAGATAAAAATTCCTCCGATTCCGCGTGGCTGAGCCGAGAATCGAACTTCGAACCATAGACCTAAGTGCTATTTTCAGGGTTTTCCAAGTGTTTGTACTCTGGATCGCTTGACTCGACTTGAATGGAAAACGCACCAGGCCGTGGTCACCGAGAGATTGAAGGCCTGGTCAATTGTCTGTGACCGTAGAGGTTAGAGGTTAGAGGCCATGGTCGAGCGGTTCTTTCCTTACCCTTTTCCTCCCGGAGATAAGCGGAAAACAGTGAAGTAGCGCATTCAGGTTGTTATTCCAAAAATTAATAACAACTTTATGAAAAGATGGAAGTAAAACATCTGTATAATAATTAAATAACTATTTATTCAATAAAAAGATACCCAGGTTATGAATAGATAATGAAAGAGAACAGCAAGATTCCATGCCAATGCTTATTCTATAAACGAATAGTAATGATCATAAAATAATGATGATGATATTAATACTAATTATGATAATCTAATTATGATGATAAAGATATATAAAAGACAAATAACTAAATTCATGTAAATCAATTTGCTAATGTTTTCAGTTTTCTTATTTTACATTCAGTTTTTATTAAAAACGTATTCTAAAAATTACAGTAGTGATCATTATAATAATGATGATGATATTAATATCAGTAATGATAATGATAAAGATAAATAAAAAGACAAGTAACTAGATGTAAGTAAATTAATTTGTTAACGTTTCCAGTTTTCTTTTTTTACATTCACTTTTGTTAAAAGCCAGATATTCATTTTCTCCTCGACAAAAATTATTCAGAAGAGAATTTGTGGCAGACCATACAAGCATATTTTCAATTTTATCTGTGATGTGGCCCACGTCACAAGTATCAATAGCAAATCCAGCATCATCATTAGCTATAGCTTTTGATGTCACTGCCAATGCCACATTTCGATGATTTTTAGAGCTTAGAAAACTTTTCATTTGTGTGAGCTTTTTGATAACTAAATATACATGATAATATTTACACTTGGATGTAGGAGGGAAGCCTCTGCTGACACCGTTTATGTAATTATCGCTTCGAGGAAAATCTTCATCACTTGTTTTCTGTAGTGAGTTCCTTCCAAAATTTACACCTTAATCTCTTATCAACTGTGTACCAACAATAACCCGCCAAGTATACAATTATTGGAAGAAGAACTTCTTCACACTCATCAAAGTCTCTTTTTACAACATTTACGTCTATAGCCAAATTTTCCTGCACATTTGGTTTCATTTCATCCCATTTTACTCTCATCAAACTGAGATCATTTAACAGGCTTTACATGCAAAGATAACTTTTTTTTTTTTTTTTTAAGCAAGGAAATCATTCTGAGTTTTTTCTCGGACTCAAAAATCTGCCTTACAAATATATTATAATTACCACCGGACATTTGACGATATTTACTAAATCTTGCTTCCAAGTTATCTGTTTGAAATTTTCCTGGTAAGATGTAATCCATTTATAATTCTGAAATACAGAACTCTGCTATTCAATCATTGCTTGTGTTGTATGCTTTATGGCAGTGAACGTCTCTCTTGTTAGGTTTCCTTTACCCGTTTTAATATCATCCCAAACTTGTAACCATAAGTCAAAATTTTCAGAAATTCGTTTTTTTTATCTCCATCTTCATTAGTTGAGGGTGTGGCGTACGGATTATTCAATCGTTTGCCTTTGAACATTGACTTCACGTTCATTATCGTCCTCCAAGTATGAATTACTTTAATATAATGGGCTACTTCAGCGGAAAATGGCAAGAAGTTTTCCTTTCCAAATGACAAAAGTGCTTCAATAATATATTCATTGAAAATTTTTAGATCCAGATTAACGTTTTGCTTTTCAAGATTTCACGGCCACAAAGCTTTCTGTGCTAAACCGTATGAATGTTTCAAAAGCGATTTTACCTCTAAAGAGTACAGCTTTTGCAAGGTATTAATGGGGGGGGGATAATATATTTCAATATTATTTCCATAATAATCACCTGTAAAGGAAAATTTAGGAAATTCATTGTTTTCTCATTCCTATCTTTTCGTCCAAACCAATTATTTCTGAGGCATTTAAAAATATGGACCGAATCAAACATAAGGAAAAGTGTCGACTTATTTGGAGAGGGTGCGGGTATACTATGGATAATTTAGGTGGATTAGCAAAAAATGACATCGCTTTACTATTGATAGCATTATTGTCAGTTATGACTACAAGTATAGTGAAACCGATGTTTCTAAACCTACTATAACCTTCCTTATTATAGCATGCAATGTTCCAGCTTTGATGCATTTTGTGGGAATGATATTATGTACACATCCTTGAACGTTGACTTGATGCTGTTCAACATGAAAACCATTGCACTGGTTGCTGCTGCACAGCTACAAAAGCCGAGCCTTAATGCTACCCCCTTTATAATCTAAATATGCCTTTAAATGAATTTCGTCCAACAATAGATTTACAGTTTTAATCGTTAGGTGAGAGGGATTTGATTTTTTTGCATAATGTAGGCAAGAAAATTTTCGTCATGTTGTTCAATGGATGGACTGAAGTTTTTTTGAAACTAAAACCCTTTTAATTGTCGAAAAACTAGGGAGGATTACATAACTACTATCTCTCAACAGTCTATACCCTTGAGGCGAACAGTTATACAGCAGTGATAAAAATATTACAAATTCAGAAAGAAGATTCTAGCCTTTTTAAGGGTCATCAAAAGCAATTGCTCACATATGAATGTGATTGCTGAGAAAAATTTCGAGTCCTCGTTACAAATGTTTCTCAATAATGAAATGACCAACTGCCATACAAGGATTACGTTAAGAGAATCTTTTTGAATTTTGCTTTACATCAACAGCCTTAAGTTTATTCAATACCAGTTCTAACTGAGCCCAATGTCATTAACCTGGAGTGGAGGAACTTTATAATCTCCTGGCTTTTTAACTTCGGCACCTCTAGCAAACGCTCTGACTGAACAATCAGCATTTATAATCAATGAAAAGAGTATATGATGTTCAGGGGGATCCAAAATCCTACAGATGTTTTCATAACCTTCTCGTTTTAACTACTGTCAGTATGAGGTGTCTAGAAAGTCTAATTTATTTGATACGAGTTCTTCTATGTTTTTTGAAAGATTTCTCTTCCTTGAATAGTTTATGGGTTGCTATACTGTCCGCCATTACAGTTTGTAAATGTTTTTCGTCAAGCCTCGCTCTCTTCGATTCTGGAGTTTCTCTGACATGGGAATCAGAGGAAAGATATGACGGGCAATTCGGTAAGAGCGATGGTACGGCACCAGAACGTAATCGAGGTTTTGAAAATCTTGCAGTGACTTTCTTCCCCGTCTTTTCATCAAAATGCGAAGTTTCCCAAATGATGTCCCCGGACTGTAAATGCATCTCGCACACCTACAAAGAAATATACTGCATTTCAACAATTGTCTGCTTACAACATTCATGCTCAATGACAAGAATTGTTTCATAAAACGTAAAAGCATAAAACGTAGCATTATGATTGTTTTAGAAAGATTAGAATTGTCCGATAAACAAGATTAAGTTAAACAGATCACAAGCAATAAGTTAACATTGTTTTCGTTATGTAATCTAATCGGTTATTCTGTAAGTTTTTTTTTTTTTCTTTTTTTATGTCGACATTGAAAACTAATATTACTAAGAACCCACTGTACCAAATTTAAATATTTCTGACGACAGGTTTGTTATAATGTAGGTTCCATTATTTTGATTTAACAAAATAGATGCTAGCACACGCACATATATCAATATTCAGCCCCCCCCCCCTCCGCCCCCACACACACACTATAAACAGCAATCGGAAAATGACTTACCCTGCTGTGTGTGGTTGGTGTGAATCCTTCTCTTTTGGTAGCAAGAGCCATTTCCGCCGAAGTTCTTCATCACTTGGAAAGTGTAAAGAATGCTTTTTTCGAAATTTTTATAATTCCCACGACACCTTGGCACACTACACCTATTTACCATGGTTTTTCTTCACGATTATTACGAAAATAACGCATTTGATTCTTCGGAGAAGTGTAGCTCTTTCCCTCACCAAGGTACGACCTAAACTGACCTCAAGGCCGTTACCCGCCTTGACCGATGGCCTCTTAAGCGTTGACGTGGATTAGGATGTTCTGGGTGATTCATCAGGCCTGAAATCTCTTCGGCGTGGCCACGACTAGGCGCTTTGATGTGCGAGTTTGACGGTCGAGTCGGGCACCAGAGTTCCGGAATCGCCGATCACCCTTCGTTCAAACTGTGACCTCAAGTTCTGGAAGGAGCTCACCCAAAGGAACTCCCCGAAATCTGTTTGAGGTTCCTCTGGTTCCTGCGAAGCGGCTGCCTGTTCTCTGTGGCCTCAGCTGACTGACCTCTTGTGTTCGATTGATTTGATTTTCTGAATTTTACGTTTCGTTGATGACGAACATTTTTGGGGTTTCTTTTACTTACCAGATATTTGGTCATTTCGGGAATTTCTTAAGCTTCCGTTTTCGCTTGATTTGATGAAGGAATTCCGAATTTGTTTCTGTGAGTCCGCAACGTCTTTTGCCGATTCTTTAAGGAATGTTATTTATTTTTGCTTTGTTGCTTTAATTACGGTTTTTATTTTTAATATTAACAGCCTCGCATTATAACAAAGGAAAAGAAGTGGGTAAGAAGAAACGGGATACAAACCTCGAAGGCAACAACTGAAAAACTGAATACTTTCATTCCTAAACCCCAATATAATAGATATTCTTTTTGAGCCATGTTTCAAAAAATATAAATATTCTGCCATGACCACAGACGGAATTAAGGTAGGCCTCTTTGCTTTATTTATTTAGTTAGGGTAGGTACTTACGTTTTACATTTGTTCTCTCGAAATTCTCTGTCTTAAATAAATTTCAGAGTGGTTTCCATTCCTCTCAGTGTAAAAGGGAAAATAATGCCGCCTTTATTCGCTTCCTGATTTTCTTCTGTTTTCACTTAGTGCAAGTAAGGTGAGTGTTGCTTCTTATTTCGCCTCGAGCTTTCTCTTGTTCTTCCAGGAACTGTTTTTAATTCCTCGGGTACCTGAATGGCGACGCCCTGTGTAAGAGTCCTTCAAGGATTTCTGTGGCTTTATCTCTGAGTTTTATTTTTTTATTTTTTTATTTTTTTGTGGTGTGGAGGGAATCATAATATTCTTTCAAGAGAGGAGGAGAGATTTCTACGAGACTACCTGCATGGAAATAACCATCTCTCTCTCTCTCTCTCTCTCTCTCTCTCTCTCCTCTCGTCTTGCGTGTAGTAAATCTCTTCTACGGCCTTGATCGCTTTCTGATGATTGATTCTGAATCTGAGAGTGTGGGTAATATTTTGCTGTCACTCAGGTCGGGATCAGACGCCCTCCCTTCAACCACACGGCAGAACACTCAGAAAATCAGAATATGTTACTATGAGTCAGACATATCCATATCCATACCCACACCCATATCCAATCCCATATCCATTATACCATACCCTACCATACCCATTCCATATCCAATCCTTACCAACACCTATCCAATCCAATCCATTCCATACCCATACCATTCACTTCATAACCATTATCCATAACCAACACCCATTCCATATCCCATATCCATTCCATTACCCCATACCCATTCACTCATACCCATACACATGTACCATTTCCACACCCTATCCATATGCATTCCATACACATATCTATATCCATATCCATATCATACTCCCATAACTGTACCATACCCATACCAGTAATACCCATACCCATACCTATACCATACCCATGCCCAT
>NC_087207.1:91698001-91705277 GCF_015104395.2 Macrobrachium nipponense
TATTTTCAAATGCATATACACATACATATATATGTTATATATATTATGTCATATACATATATACAAACATATATATATGTATATATATATATATATATATATATATATATATATAATATATATATATATATCTATATATATATATATACTACATTCAATCCAAAGGGAAGGGCGGGAATTCAGAAGCAGAAGACACAGTATCCATTTATTCCAAGCTTTCGTGATTCATAATCACATCATCAGGGATATCGACAACAATAAAATATAATATATCAATATAAAATTAAAAGAGGTATATACAAGACTTTAATTTTAAAGCGGACGAAGGAAAACTGATAAAAACGAAATAAAAAATAAAATTGTTAAGAGCAGAAAACACCACGTGAACAAAGACGCACTTGGAAAACAAAAAACAAAAAAAGTAAAAATTCAGAACACATACTTAAATACAGACACACTTAAAAAAATTATTCTAATAATAAATGAATAAAACACTGAAGGTTAACATACCATACAGAGGATAAAGACGCACTAAGAACAAAACATAAAAAAAATTTTGGGAGAGAGCAAAAGTTAAGAAAGATACAAGGGAACAGCGGTTGTCTGGCAGTTCAGAGAAGGAACTCTTTGTTTAATATTTAATGTTTCGAGGATAAGCGGTTCTCGTGGTTTGTTTTGTATAACAAATGATCTTAAAATCTTCATAGATGATTTCGGTTTTGTATTTAATTGTATGGCTACGTATATTAGAGGATTCTGGATTAGTCAATCGACATCCGGTTCTATAACTTATTCCTCTATGAGAATCGGCTCTCACCCTGAGAAGCCGCCTGTTGGATCCAATTTATTGTTGTAGATATCCCTGATGATGTGATTATGAATCACGAAAGCTTGGAATAAATGGATACTGTGTCTTCTGCTTCTGAATTCCTGCCCTTGATCTGGATGAGTATATATATATATATATCTATATATATATATATATATATATATATATATATATATATATAGATATATATATATGTAAGTATCTTATATATATATCTATTATATATATATATATATATATATATATATATATTATATGTATATATATACATATATATATATATATATATATATATATATATATGTATATATATATATATATACTATATATATATTTTGTATATATATATGCATAATATCATAATATATATACTATATGATGTGTATATGCAATTTCAAAATAACCTAAAAATACTAGTTCTTACCACTTCAAAAGTTACAACAAGCATTGAATCTGATTCGAACAGACCTTTTGCCAAACGGGTATTAGAATCAAGTCAAATCGAACATATTCTTTCTTCGCCGGAACAGCCAACGGGTAAAAATACGCAAAATTTTCACATTCTTATCCACCATGAACAAGATTCGTCTCTTCATCCCCCACCCGCCCACTGTTTTTTTTTTTTTTTTTTTTTTTCCTGCTCTTCTTCGTGCGAACCGACGCGAGGATAGGCAAGGAAAAGTCCAGGTCAAAGAGGGAGACCCAAATCCGAAAGAATGTGAGATTTGGATATCAGAGAGAACTTTTGCAAAGTAGATTACTTTCTTTTTGACCTAGAAAAAAAAAAAAAAAAACATTATTAAGTAACTTAACTTCATAAAGGCAAAACTTTATGAACTTTTTCTTTGCACCCTTACTGTACAATAACTCTGAAAGAGTTGCTATTTTTCTCCACTCTGTAGAAAAAGGACAACATATATGTACCTGAAATTACCACTTCCCTGACGCCGTTCGCCCTGCTGTGGAGAATGTCGATTAGTAGGTAAGCAATATACGCAAACATATAGCTGAATAACAAGGACAGTGAGTTGGTGGCTGGAAAGGGTTAGTAACAAACACATGAAAGAATAAGTAATAATTATTAAAAATTTGGATATAAATGAAATCCCTCCTAGTCTATTTCACCGAGTGTTTCCGAAAGAGATAAGAGGCAATGTTTCAGATATGTCACGGACGGTAAGGGACCTTTATTTGACTATAGAGAGAGAGAGAGAGAGAGAGAGAGAGAGAGATTTCAAAGTCTTGTTAGGTAGGTCACTTCAAATGCTAGCAGGATATCTCTTGGGCCTTCGTGTATTTGGTAATCACGAAGATGACTCTGGGACAGGTCCAGCTTGGCGCTGTCTGTTTGATATCGTATCCGAAAACACATACCTCTGGGATTCATCCTGCTGCTGTACTTATTTGCTCTATGAAGCACAAAATGGACGTTTCAGACTTTAATTTCTTTTCTGAGTCGAAATCTATCACTTAACCCCGATTTCCATATGGCTTTTTCTGTATATTGAGAAGCCGCTGTTGCTGAAACTTTTATTAGTTTTTATTCTACGTGGAAATATATCGCTTTTCGCCGATATCCATCGATAACTTTGTGTATATTAAGAAACGTCTGTTTTCAAACTTAATTTTTTTTTCCACGTGGAAATATATCACCTAACCCCGATATCCTGATAACACTTTGTGTCAATAGAGAAATGGCGGTTCTTCAGTGACGAATTGTCCTTTTTCTTTGAGCCACGCGATAATAATCATTCATTTTCCAAATTTCTCTCTGATTTTATACCACCGGGGTTCTAGTCGCTGCATTTTGGCTCCAGTGATACTCATACTGGAAAATACCAGTTATTGAGTCTTTGGACTTTGAATGCTATCGGACGCTGTACAAATTAGAAGAAAAATGATGAGTGGAGGGAAATTAATGAGAATAAGGATCGAAAAAGGCAGTGCTTGCAAGACCGGTATTTTCAGAGGCATAGAGCTAGTGAAGGGTAGCGGGGTGGGTGGGGGTGGGAGGGAGTTGGCCTTCGTTCTTGCACTTCCAGGGAGGCTGTGGAGTCGTGAGCAAGCTTGGAGGAATGTGAATGTTGGCACTGTAGTCGTTGGTATGACTTTTTTCTTTCTTTCTTTCTTTAGAAGTGCTATAAAAGGAATTTCATTGAAAAGCGTAATTGTGTTAGTAATGTAAATATTCATATATCACACAGGATGAAAGCAAAATATATAACATTATATATATATATATATATATATATATATATATATATATATATATATATATCTATATATATATATATATACTATATATATTATCTTACAAGTGTGTGACTGTGTTAGGTGAATTACATATCGTGTCTTGCTTGGAGACAGATTGGCGCTGTAGAAGGGCAGGCCTTCTTGAATGAAGGAATCTGATGCCTAAGCATTTTAATCTGGAGGCTGTTCGCACTGTTGCCAAGGCAGTTTGGGGTCTTGTGTCGACAATCCGTGCATTCGTTTGTACGAATGTCACAGGTCTAACCGACCATGGCACTTGCGAGACACATTCCTTTTGTGATAGGAAAGAGGTCGGTTTGGTAAACGCCAGGTGTCGGAGAAAAACGCCATCTTAAAAGGCATGGTACATATTTTAAATGATTAGAAACAGTTGCTTTTGAAAAGAGAGAGAAATGTGAAATGTATCTCTTTACTTAATATTGCCTTTGAAAAGAGATAAGTGTGAGTGTATCTCTTTACTTTGTAAATCTTAGTTATGTATCCGTTATTACAGATGGGCTCTATTCCATGATATTAGAGACGGGATTCTCTATCCTGACTAATACAATGAAAACGATTGACATTTTGAGTCTGGGAGTGAATACTTAGCCAGGATGTGGAATGATAAACTTAATAGTTTCTTTGTGAGGCCAGAGCTTGTGTTTTATCACTATGACTTATCAATCATTTTGTTCTAATTTATGTTCATCTGCTTTGGGTTATAAATAGTATATTTTTTGTATTTATGTGAGCTTAATAGCCTAATGACATGTTTGCAGATAGAGGGCGCCGTTGTCAAAAGTAAGGGTGTCCAGTTTGTGTAGTTTTGATAAAAAGGGTGATATATTTATATAATATATATATATATATATATATATATATATATATATATACCTATTCAGATTTATATATATACCTACATATTGAATTCAAAATATAAAAAAATTAAATTTGAAGTAGAACTTGAAAATTCAATTTTTTATGTTTTTGCTATATATATATTATATATATTATATATATATATATATATTTATATTTATATATATTTTGGTATATATACATATATGAATCACATCCTTATATAGATACATAATAAAAACTATGAAGAAAGTAAAACAATTTTACTAAATATGTTGAGAAAGAAACCATATGCATTTTTATTCATTAACAACTACGAGATCCTTTGTAAAAAATGCATTTCTTATATTTCACAGCAAATATATATATATAATATATATATATATATATATATATATATATATATATATATAATATATATATATATATATATATATGTAAGCATTTGCATTAATTACCTTTAGTAAAACAGAGGGAAAAAATTCGCGCGATATGTTACGATAAAATAAATTATAGGACTAGGATTTGTCACGCCATGTTTAACGAAAAATATATACTTATAAATAACAAATAATTAAATAAAACATGAATTCGTACGGAACACCTGGCGATCGTTCACGGAACCCTAAGGTTCCACGGAACCCCGGTTGACGATGGCTGATCTAACACAAAAATAATTTATTTGTTTCATATAATAATTCTGGAATGGCACCTTCTGAGGAGGTGAGACAATCACATGGAGTGTGCGGCGTACGTCACACTTAAGGGCGTTCCTCACTTGGGAGACACTGGAATGGGCTACCTGTAGGTCCAATACAGGTGCACGGCACTTATGGAGGTGTTCCGTGGTTGAGTGATCCGAAATGGTGGATACTCTAATGAATGGGCGTTCCGTAGGACGGACACGCAGGTAAAATGGCTACCTGTACGGCCTGTACAGGTGCAATGGCACTTATGGAGGCGTTCCTTGGGCAGCACTAGTAGTGCTGGAATTATGGCACTTTGGGGAGGCGTTCCCTTGGAGTGGTCCGAAGGATCACTGATCCTCGTACATGGACATTAATGAATTGGGCGTTCCGTAAGGACGGACACGCAGGTTTGACAGCACTTAGGGCTGGTATTGCGGCACTTTGGGGAGGCGTTCCCTTGTTGAGTGTTCCGAAGGATCACTGACCCTTGTACACGGACACACTAATCAATTGGGCGTTCCGTAAGGACAGACACGCAGGTAGAATGGCTACCTGTACGACCTGTACAGGTGCAATGGCACTTATGAGGAGGCGTTCCTTTTGGAGCACTGGTATCGTGCTGGTGTGTCCCGGACACTACATGCAGTATACTCAAGTATACTGAAGAGAAATGGTACTCTGTTCGGGGCAGAGTGTAATGGTGGAGGAGAGAAAGTAAAAGGTGGGAGTACTTCCGCAGCCAGTCGATGGACAGTGTCACGAATTAGTGGCACTGTGAAATGGTAAGACCTGACAGTGCACTGGTGGTGGCCAGTCCTAGACTGGTAGGCCTCCTTGTCTGGAAGTAATGAATTTGCATGGCACACTGTGCGGTTTGTGCTTGCGGTATACGCAAGTCTTTTGTGATAAAAGAAAATGAAAAGACCACTCGGGCAACGACAGGTAATGGTAATTTTAGAAAAATGCTCAGTCCCTCGCTGAAGTACTCGGTAAATGAAATAAATAAATGCTTGCAAACTGCAATGGACACAGGCGCGTACGTATCACGCCTCAGTGTAAATGAAAGACACAAGAGACTAAAATAATGTTTTAGGTTCTGCATGCTATAAGTAATGGGGCCTAGTACTCTTGGCTTCGTGAATAATGGGTTCTCTCTCTCTCTCTCTCTCTCTCTCTCTCTCTCTCTCTCTCTCTCTGAGAGGGTGAAAAATGATATATGAAAAACTCCCTTGTATTTGATTGAATTAATAATGTTAGTTTAATATGACGCAACTTACGTTAAATGATTTACTTACGTTAACGTTTTACTGAAAGAATTGCTTTTGAATACGTTTTATTAAAATGATAACGCGCTCGCGGTGAACGATTTTTACGTTAATGGTAGCGGCTTGCGCTTATGAAATGATTTGCGTTTCAATATGAATTCATCAAAGACGCGTTTTAAACGTTTAACCAATTTTTGTTGGGATTTCTTACTCTTTGAAGGATTTGACGTTAACTTTACGTAAGTTTACTAGGTCCCTGTGACAAGTGAAAATGACGGTAAGGATTTTAAACGATGTTAGCAAACATTTGTAAAAGAGGTTACGTAGGTCCGAAGTGAAATGAAACTTTTCGCTCAGCGAGCGAGTGAGCGATGCTAGGTGAAACGGGTGGTGAGGCGAGCCAGCAGAGCGTGCGCTATCAGCGATGGCGAATCAGCTGATTTTCTGTAAACGCGAAGGCGAATTACACGTGAAATTCGAATTTCTTATTCAAAGCGAATTACGTTAATTTCTCTGGCAGAACGATAGATACTAGTACCGAGATTAATATTATTTACGTTAAACTTTCAAGACTTACGTTACTTTGCTTAAATCGTTGAGATAATGCTTAAAGGGATAAAAACATGGCTGCCGCTTTGAGTGAAACGAAGGCTGGCTGGGACAGCGCAGGCGTGAAGCTTACAAAGCTGGCCAGCTTGAACGGTTACCAACACTTGGAATGAAACCTCCGTTAAAATGAATTCCCCTAACCTATCACAGACAAAAGAATTGTACACTTCTTTTGCCGTAACTATTAGCAGAACACTCCTAACTAGCTAGGCTTTCCAACACAGCAATAAACCCTGGCAAAGCACTTCCAAGTTTGATCTGGTACTTTCTGGCATCTATCTAATACACTTGCTCTGTCTCGTCCAAAGACAATACACGAAAGATGGGAAACTGACTATTAATATCATTAAAAAAAAACGTCATCCAACCCGTCAGAATGCGCGCCATCTATTGATCATGCCCTCAACTAAAACTCGCTGTGGCGTAGCGCGGCTTTTATAAATGTTAAAATTTATTCTTATGCTGCAATAAACTTCTCTTTATAAAATATTGAATACTAAATCGATTAATATTGCTTGTTAACATGATTATAGGGCTCTATCAAAGCTTATGACTTATATATTAGGCATTTCTGAATCATTACATAAAATCCTTCAGTTAATGTAACATTAATTGCTAAGTATCTTTATCTAAAATTGAGAGGCCAGTTAACATTAATTGCTAAGTATCTTTATCTAAAATTGAGAGGGCAGTTAGAATGAAACAAACTTATTCTCATATTATCTTATTATTTCACCAATATAGTATACAGTAATTATTTTCCTTTTTTTGGG
>NC_087207.1:91713277-91723277 GCF_015104395.2 Macrobrachium nipponense
AAACATGGTTTGGGACATAATCTCAAACTCGTTTATTGTGATATCTTGGGACATAATCTCAAGCTCCTTTCATGTAATATCTTGGAACATAATCTCAAACTCCTTTCAGGCAATATCTAGACACGACTTCGAAAATACAATTAAAACTTTGTGCGCTACATGAAGCTAAACTTTATCGTTCATAAAATAGCTAAACGTAGTGTGGCCTTTGGGATTACGACCAAAGAAGTTGCAATACAGCTTACCTGAGATTATAAGTTTCAGTGTAATAATCTGCATGCTTCCATACCCAGAAACACACACGCACATGCACACACATATATGAAGGGGTAACAGCAAACCCTTAAGGGTGAGGATGCTAGCGCCACCATTCACTGGTACATACAGTGGTAAGTTGAGAGCAATTCGTTGTCACCAGCTGACCGACCCAGCTCTGCTTGGGATAACTCTGAATGACAACTGATAAACTCTCTCTCTCACTCTCTCTCTACCTCTTCCTCCTTTCTCTCACTCTTTCTTTCTCTCTCTAACCATCTCTGTCTCTTTCCCTCTTCCTTCTCACTACCAACTCTCTCTTTGCTCTCTCTCTCATTCTCTCACTTTTTCCATCTTTCTCCTACCTAACAGCCCCTCTACTCTCTCTCTCTCTCTCTTTGTCTCCCTCTTGCTCCATTCTCATGCTCTCTCTTTCTCTGTCCAACCATCACTGTCTCTTTCCCTCTTTCTTCTCACTAATGCCAACTTTATCTCTCTCTTCTTCCAAATACCCGCTCTTCTCTGCCTCTGTCTCTCTCTCTCTCTCTCTAACACTCCCTGTCTTTTTTCCTCTTTTCTCTCCCTAACACTAAGTCTAATCTCTCTCTATAACTCACCCTCTTTGATGTCATTGATGTTTACCCTATAGTATTCTTTTCCAAATGATAAGTCATATGTATGCAGAAATTATATATGATAAATTCGTAAAGAAACTATGTCTACGGGCATAACCAGCCCCATTTCATGGGCAGAAACAATTCTGATTCAAGGAATCCCTTCCCACCCTCATCCCTTTCGGAAGGGGGGAGGTTGGATTAAACCCCATTATAAACCATCTTACGGGTCCACACCATAACCCTGCCGAGTTTCATGCCCATCGGACCAGCCATTTGGCATTGTATGAATGCCAGACGGATGGATGGATGGATGGACAGACATAATATCCATTATAGTAAGACATTATCAAATGCGAGCCGAGTAGTTGATTCCATTTTATACAAAGAGAGTGGTTGGGTCGCTGGACGCCAGCACTCTCACATTTACATACACACACATTACATATATATCTTATTGAAAGATATATGCCCCATTTTATTCAGTGAGATAGACATCGATTGACCATTTTGTCTCATGTATTTTCATTTGATTGAATTCGATGTTTGTTCCATAGCAGACGCTTTGAGTTTTTGAATATTTCAGAGAGAGAGAGAGAGAGAGAGAGAGAGAGAGAGAGAGAGAGAGCCATAATGCCCAATATCACGTATACCTAATTGCTTGTTTATTTGATATATATATATATATATATATATATATATATATATATATATATATATATATATATATATATATATATATATATATATATATATATATATATATATATATATATATATATATATATATATTATATATATATATATATATATATATATATATATATATATATATATATATATAATATATATATATATATATATATACATACTTACATATATATATATATATATATATATATATTATATATATATATATATATATATATATATATGTATATATATATATATATATATATATATATAATATATACAAATATGTATATATAATATGTATATGTGTATGTGTGTGTATGTATGTATGTATTATATATATATATATATATATATATATATATATATATATATATATATATATATATACTATATATACATATATATATATATATATATATATATATATATATATATATATATATATATATACATATATATATATATATATATATATATATATATATACTATATGTATATATATATATATATATATATATATATATATATATATATATATATATATATATAATATATATATATATGTGTGTGTGTGTGTGTGCATGCGTGTGTGTGTGTATGAAGACTGAATTGAGAAGAAATGAATAACACAGATAGACAAGAATTACGTAAAAAAACATTTGGAAGCAAAAAGGAAAAACAGATAAGGGTTTGTTAACCTTTCCTCTTTATATCCAAAAAGACTCCAACTACGCGTCAAGCGAGAGAAGGAAAGTCGCACATTATTATTTCGATGCGGGCGATGTAATTGTTTTACGGACTCTTCTGACAAGACAGTTATAACACCTGTCTGCTGCAAGATTGATGATTTGGTGACCTTTTCCTTTTCCTCTTGGATTCATAAGATGAGAGAGAGAGAGAGAGAGAGAGAGAGAGAGAGAGAGAGAGAGAGAGAGAGACGGAACTCTGATGAGAAGATTGCTAGAAGTGGGAAAAGTCCTAAGCGTGATGAAAGATTTTAAGCACGGTGAAATAAAAAAAGTGTAAGTTTTTTTTATGAATGGTTTTATAATCGACATAAAGGTTTCACACACTGACTTAGGAAGAATAATTCATTTGAAACATCTGTCGCATGAAAAATTACATTACTGTTGAAATGTATTCATTTTGCGATTCCTAATAAATGCTTGAATCGTCTAAGAAATTTGTGCACATATTCTCTCTGTTGGAACCAGCCGAAATTGCTCTCTTCTTAGACTCCGCAATAAACGCCACTGTTTGCAAATTGCATCTTCGAGGTAAGTGACGTCCTTCCAAGAGAGAGAAAGAGAGAGACCATCAACAGGTGAAACTGTTCCCTCCATATTTTCGTTCATTTTTCTCTACCGAAATTGTCCACTTTGTCTTCTGTTTAGATACAGGAAGGAGATTCCCTCGAGAATTGGGTGTCCTTAAATGGTGAAGGTATTGTGGCCTTTGTAAACACATCCCCCCACCCGCTTCCTCCCGGCCGACCCCCAACCTCACAAATTAGGACACGGTGTTTGTATCCATTACTTCCGAGTACCAGTATTAAAAAAGAAAAAAAAAAAGAAAAATTTCTATTGAAAGGCCATCATTGATATATCAACTGATATGAGTAATACCATACTTTTCATTTTGGAAAATAAGAATTTCCATTTGTCTGTATTATGTTTGGTTCAATTTAACTCTTCTTGTTACTATCAACAGATAAAGCATTTCCCGGCGTACTTGTCATTTGAGGCAGTTTTATTGGGAACCTTTCCAAACTGGAGAGGAAATGTGAGGCAGTTATTATTCACATGAAAAAGGGCAAATGTCACCTTTAGAGTCAAAGTTTGCTCTAAGAACCTCCTCGTGCCACATTTCTCTTTTTCATTGCTGGGAATTTCTGGATGTTAGCCCTTTTATGTGATTAGTTTTTTCTACTTTACAACTTTTTATTTGCTTAATCCCCAACCAGTAGAGTAGATAAAGTAAAGAAAAAAAAATCTTCACTACCCTTGACACAATTTCCCTTCCAATGGTGGAAGAGCAAATGTTTATAAGAAACGCGTCAGTTTTTAAAGATTAAAATGAATAAAAGCTCTGGAAGTGAAGGTGCAAAGAAGCATGAAAATAGGACTTAGAGAACACACACGTAGGAAATTTTGATATGAACATTTTCCTTTCACTTTTCCTGAGAATGTGCTGCGTTTACGCTTTAGATGCCTCGAACAATAACATTATGAACTTGCAAGTGAACACTTGAGACGGGTCAAGGTTATGGCTGGAATGATGAAAAAGTTATGAAGTTCAGTGAAACTAAGGCCGGATTTAGAAAAAAAAATTTCCTCGAAAATCAAATAAATCACCAGCACGAAAATACTCTGCCACAGTTCATTATCATAAGAAAATAATTCCAAGAGCAAGCCCTCCTCTTTTAGCAAAGACGAAAGAAGCAAATATATCTGAAGATACTATGGACTGGGTTATTTAAGAGGGAGATCAATTGCATCTTAATGCGGTGACATAAAGCGAGTTATTCCGGTCAGGCGGAAGGAAGGCTGCAGCAGGGAAGGGAGAACTTTGGGCTGTTGTTAATGTTGGTCCTCCCCCACCTGGTGCGGCGTTTATAGATCTGTTGTGCTTCCAACTTTTGTTTGTTGTTTGTGCTTTAACCCAACCGCATCCATTGTCTTCCTTTTGTGTCAGTATGTTATCCTTATTATTACAGTAGATTTGGTATCATTTCTCAACGCGTCCAGACATTCACGGACTCTTTATAATCATGGATATGTTTTAGCCAAGGTTGCATTTGTTTTTCTTTTGACTACTCTGCAAGAGGCTTTGATGGAAAAATAAAATGATCACGGAGACGAAATTCTTCAAGAGAGTTTTCCGGGCCAAGATCGTCATATAACTTAAAACTTCGGCAAGACTTTTCTTCATTTCCTTTTCATCCTTGTTTACTGCCCCGTTGCTTGGTCCCTTGGAAGCGGGGCCCAAGAAATTAAGAAGGACGTCGACTTTTGTCCCCCTCGGAAACTTCTGGCCAAAAGTTCCCGCGGGTTTCGTGGAATCTGATGAATATATTATTCCAAGAAGAGGCCGAGTGAAATAGGCCGACATACTCCCACTTCATCGCCCTGATTCTTATACGCAATTATTGTGACATTACGCGACATTGGTCATTGAGAATTGAACTCCCATAAAGTTATATTTGATTATCAATGAAGTATACTTTTACTAATATTACACATTTATGTATATGTACATATATCTAAAGACAAATCTGTAATAAAAGCTTTAGGGGAACTGTTCCATTTGCAGTTGAAAAAGCAAATCGAACAGTTTTCCGAAAGATTTCTGTACCGATTTATCTTGAGATATATGTACAAATACATAAATGTGGATATAAACAGGCTATCGTTCTCAGCATCCTCTGTCAAAGGAAGAGGTTAGATCATCATCTTTCCAGAACCTTCCCTCTCCAGTCTTCCAGGAGAGTTTCATCTCGAGCATTCCAGTAACTTCCCACAAGAGGGAATGGACGATCCAGACCCCATTTCACCCTTCGAGATTTCGATGATTGAACATCGTTCTCAATTCTGCGGGATTCCTGGCGCCATGCCGAAGCAACTCCACGTTAACATTTTACCTTTGTAAATTCCAAGCTAATGAGAAGCGGAAAATAATATTTTTGTCACTTAATCATATTCTGCATTACTATTATTATTATTATTATTATTATTATTATTATTATTATTATTATCCAGAAGATGAACCCTATTTATATGAAACAATTAGCAGGTGCCACTGACTTGAAGTTCAAGCTTCCGGAGAAGACTGTGGTATTCATTACACAGAAGTAACAGAAGGTAAAAGGAAATACAGAAAGAAGATGCGACCTAATAATTTTTTTTTTAAATGTAAATTATTAAAATTTTACAATCTGTACCTTTATTTAAAATGGTCAGCTGGTTTACATTTCAATATTTATTATGTTCACTGTGTTGCTGGGAGAGAAATACGCTGGGTGTAAAGCAAGGAACGTGACAGATGATGAAGGGAAGCTAAACTCAGTCTGTAGTGTTATTAATGGTTCTTCTATAAGAAGGAAGTAGAAACAAGCAGCCTGTCAGCCATAATCAAGAAATCAGTTACAAGTCAAGTTGTGCAAACAAGCTCAGCGACTATAGCGGTGAATCTTCTTTTCTGGCCGTGTTTATACGAAAAGGTTTATCAAGGCAAAACCGCCCACAACTAACTTGTCGAAAGCAGGTATCTCAGCGAACTACGCACTTTTCGCCTGAATGAAATATACTAGTGTGTCATTTGCTCTTAAGCACTTGCACTAGGAAATAGTGTATGTATATATATATATATATATATATATATATATATATATATATATATATATATATATACATACTCAAACATTAATTTACAAGTTTCTTTTGATATCCAATCCACTTTACCTATCAGCTATAATTCCCCTTCTGTATTTTGAACGAGGTAGAGCGATCTGGATGTGAAACGAAATTTGTAACAAGGTTTTTGAATATAGAAATATCACGGTGATATGCGAGACACACACTCTCTCTCACACACACACACACACACACACTATATATATATATATATATATATATATATATATATATATATATATATATATATATATATATATATATATATATATATAATATATACGCATAAGAAAATATACAAGTAAAAGGAATTTAAAAGTCCATTTTTATCATTATTGTAAATATCCATAGTTAATTAACATTTTTTTATACATAATACCACATAAATTTTGGGTAAATATATAGTATTTCTTAAGTTTTATTAATGAATAACAATACACTTCGCTCATTTGCCAGAGGAGTAACACAACTAAAAAAATAAATGTTTTTTGAGTTATTGATACCAGCAGATAGCCCGTTCTTTGTTCCATACTTTGGTAAAAACGTCTTATATGCCCAGTAAAAGAATCATCTTAATATCGATGAACAAAGCATAGAGGGCTTTAAACTTTAAAGTGCTTCTGAAAAACAGCAATTTTTGAGTTATGTCACTCCTCTGACAAATGGGCGACTTGTAGAACGGGGACAATGATAAGACAATAACAAAGGGGAAGGAGCCTCTGGCAAACTTCAAATGTGACGTGAGCTGCCATTTCCGATAACGACAGTCGGGAATAAAACGAAGAACCATTACTCTGGAGAGAGAGAGAGAGAGAGAGAGGCTAGCAGACACAAAGGAAGCAGTGAAAGCAATAATATAATTTGCAAGATAAGAATGGATCACTTAGTGAGAGAGAGAGAGAGAGAGAGAGAGAGAGAGAGAGAGAGAGGCTAGCAGACAGAAAAGAAGCAGTGAAACGGCAAGTGAAAGCAATAATATCATTTGCAAGATAAGAATGGATCGCTGAAAGAGAGAGAGAGAGAGAGAGAGAGAGAGAGAGAGAGAGAGAGAGAGAGAGAGGCAGTGGGATATCACCTTTGGGGAAGATTAATTTTCTCTGGGTTAAGGATCGCAAGATTTAGGTGATTGCTGGAACTGAGCTTTTCGCTTTTATACTCTTTTGGTTTCTGGTTGCAGTCGTCGTAGCTCTTATTATTATTATTGTTATTATTATTATTATTATTATTATTATTATTATTATTATTATTATTATTATTATTATTATTGCTGCATCGGCTGCGTTCATTCATATAGAGTTTCTCTATCTTTTTTAATAACTGAAAGAAAACTCTGTATAAATTGAATGCGGCTGATGCAGCAATAACATTCAAGTGTATGAGAGATCATTGGTACCAAAAGCTACTATCTCTGTGGGGTAGGAAGATAAACAGATAAGTGAATAAATATATAAATCACCTTTCATTTATGACAGACGTGACATCAGAACCAGAGTGACGAAGCGCACGAAAAGTAGGTGGCAGTTGTCAAGAAATCTCTGTGAGAAATAGGAAATAGCGGGAACAAGGACAGACAAAAGAATTGTTTAAATTCGCCAAAGTGTCTTCGGCCCGATCGAGTTTTTGGCATGATCCTCGCCCCATAAAAATTTTAACCACTGCTAGGCAATGGCCTGTCCTATAATAGCGTTGCCTTGAATAAAATAAAAAAACTGTTGAGGCTAGATGGCTGCAATTTGGTATGTTTGATGGTTGGAGTGTGGATGATCAACATACCAATTTGTACCCCTCTAGCCTCAGTAGTTTTCAAGATATGATTGCGGGCTGAAAAAGTGCGGACGCACAGTAGTTTTTCTCTTCACAAAACGAAAATCCCAACTCAGAAGACGTTCTTCGATGAAAATCTGAATTCGAATTTACATATCGAATGAGTTAATTTAGCTTCGTAAAGCTTTTCCTCTTCTTGTGTTTTCTGACAGTTCGATTTCCCTGGTTGTCGACATAACGAAAATTTCTCCCGTTTGGGGAATTCAGGAAATAATAAATAATTTCTTTCAGCAGTGGTACAGCTAATGGGATAAACAATGGTTTACATTAACGGAATTTAACAAATTTGCAAGTAAAACATTCAGCAAAGGCTAGTTAAAATAAATGAAATTATAAGGTAAAAATATGTAAGTTGCAAGAAGAAATCTTTTCCCATATTTGAAAACCTTTCCTGTCTGTCTATCTGCCATATATATACATACATTCATACATTATATATATATATATATATATATATATATATATATATATATATATATATATATATATATATATATATATATATAGATATATATATATATGTATGTATATATATATATATATATATATATATATATATATTATTATATATTTACATAATATATATATATATAGATATATATATATACATATACATATATATATGTAAGCATATGTATATTTACAAATAAACGCACACACACACACACACACACAACATAACTACCTAAGGAGTTCATAACACTTTTCTATGCAGTTTTAGTACATAAACATTAATGTTTATGTATCCGTTATTTCATTCTCTCAAAACCTTATTGCATTAAGATAAGAACTTTCCTGCACGTGATCGTCATCTGAAGATCATCTGATTTCATCCATTCATCACTTCAGTTTTAAATTTTATAACATCGGGATTTCAGAGATTTATGGCCTCATCTTTTCCCATCTCAGCATATTACAAAACGAGAGGAAATGTTCAGGAAATCTTTCCAGTTTTACGGAGCTTTCTCTGGCTGGACGACCTAAGAATTTCCCGTGAGAGTCGCTATATTGTGAGCTCAGGGTCTTTAGAAAAACAAATGAAAGTTAGCCCTATTTACTTCCTAACGTCAAAAGCAATCTCTCTCTCTCTCTCGTTCTTCTTCCCTGAGACGCAGAGGCGAAGCATAACGAGAATAAACAGCCACCGTTTTCAGGAAACAATGCTTATATAAAAGCATTATTTACTATAACCGTTTTCTATACGTTGCATATTCAATTAGTAAGTTTAAATTAGCATTGCTTGGAGAATTGGTTATATTGTGATAAAAATGCAGTGGTCGCTTTAGGCACAGAAAAGAGAAATTGCTTAGCTGAACAGAATGAAGAAATAGTAAGCGAGTAAATACAAAATAACAACCAGTTCAAATTTTTGAAGAATAACAATCAGTGTCGAGACCTAATCATTATTGAAATATAACGAAAAGCTTAAAGTTAAATCACCTTTCTCAATTTCAGTTGGAAGGATTACAAAGCCACTTCTTCACACCCCCCCTTTCCCCTCCGGACCTATTAACAGCTCATCCTATCCCCCCAACCCTACGGCGTTTCTAGCATCGCTGTCATGTTGTAGACCAACCTCCAACAAGCGTATTGTCAACGGAAGTATTGACGAAGCCCTTGTGCATATACATCACCTCACGTCACTGAATTTTAATGCTTCGATCTTCAGATGGATATTCATATAAATATAAAAATGACAAAACTAGCTGAATAATTATTAGAGCAAGATTTAAAGAAAGTTTAAAATGAGTAAATTTACAAGTATAAAATGAATAAATTTACTATCGATAAATTAGAAAAATTTACAAATACCAAGATAAATAAATTCATCCTGAACACGATGCAGTGCGAACACGAACAAAAGCATTATCCCAATTATTGACACGATTACTAGACAGACCTTTTAACTAAACATTATTCATAAACGTTACCTCAGAGGCAGGAGTTTGTTCGCGTTAATTTCGTCAATGTCATTGATTCCACTTTTATATAAAATGAAATAGTACAAAAATAAAAAGCCGAGTACATCTCTTATGAAGCTCATAAAGTATTATGTAATCTAAATTACGTGTTTTCTTACAACTTAGTATGGATGCATTACGCAAAAGGAAATACATCGTGGACATTTATGAAGGAAGTAATGACCCTTTCATTTCCTTCAGACGCATCATTTCCAAGGAGATGAAAGTACCTTGTTTG
>NC_087207.1:91726673-91749173 GCF_015104395.2 Macrobrachium nipponense
TTACTCAGGTTTCCCATCAAAGTGCAAAATATCGAAGGTGATGGAAATACCATCCTGTCCCAGATGTAAAGATCCTTGGAACTCTGAATACCGAAAGAATTGCTTGTTTTTACTTTTCCGTTGCATGGCTTTCGCCCCTAAGAAACTAATATGTTAAAACAATCTTCACAGAAAAGTAATTGTACCTAAACTGAAAAAGAATATATAAATATATATACGTATATATATATATATATATATATATATATATATATATATATATATATATATATATATATATATATATATATATATATATATATATATATATATTATTATATATATATATATATTATATATGTGTGTGTGTGTGTGTGTGTGTGTGCGTGTGGTTGTGTTTAGATTTTAGTTTCTTCTATGGTAAACTTTTCGTACACATTGAATGGAATTCCAAGTAGGAATGTAGATTTAAAAGTTTATCAGGAAACCTAACCATTCTTGGCTGACGACTGAAATCTAATGTATCGTATGCTGTAACTAAACTTTACGTTAATATTTCCACAAAATCTTTCCTTTAAATTTTCGTAAAAGACTTTCTTCTACCGAAAACAAGCAATTTTTTCCTTTTCAAAGATTAATTCAATTCCCTTTCAAAACATCTGAAAAGATTTCACGCTTTGTGTTTATTCTTCCGATGGGAGGCCGAACCAAGTCTCTTGGAGTTTCTCTAGGCCTCCAATATGCAAAGCTATAGATCTGCTTCACAACTTCTACAACATAATGCTCTTCTGAGGAGTAGTTTGAATATTCGTCTTCGTTCCAAACTATCTCTCTCTCCTTGTTCTCCTCTCTCTCTCTCTCGCTCTCTCTCTCTCTCTCTCAATCAGGCACCACCATGAACAGCCAGAACATGAACGTATGTAGGGAGTGCATATCTCCGATGCTACTCTTCTTGTATTTCGTTTGGAGTGATTAGATGAACATCCATGCCATCTCGGTCTCCGTTTCATGATTTAAAACCTGCGTTAGTTTCCCTTACAGTATATCATTTCTCCCTATATCCCGCCATATGGCTCAATGGTATTCATCTTAAAACGTTATCCCTAAATAGACACATAGTTCTATAAAATTGCATCGTCATACACGGATTCATTTCGGTTTAGCAATTCAGATTACACTAGGCTGATGTATGACCTTAGTTCGCATGCAATTGCAGTCTGCTGGATTTACAGATCGTTTTCAGCTTCCAACCTATTTGCTTTCTTTTTGTTAGCGTTTCAATAAACTTCAACTCAAGAGAAACTGAAGTAGTTAATAACGTTCTCTTTCCACCTAGTGTTTTTAGTTATCTGTAAAAGAAAACTGTCGAGATGTCTGTCCACACTTTTTCTGTCTGTCCTCAGATCTTAAAATCGGCTGAGGCTTCAAGGCTGCAAATTGATATGTTTGTCATCCATCCTCCAATCATCAAACATACCGAATGTCAGCCATCTAGCCTCAGCAATCTTTATTTTACTTAAGGTTAAACGTTAGCCATGATCGTGTGTCTGAAATAACGCCAAGTCCCCCCCACCTGCGGTGGCTGAAAGTTTCATGGGTCGCAATTGATGAGTTTTATGGCTGTAGCTGAGAGTCTCATACAGCAATATACGATGTACAAAAAACTCAACTGATAGTAGAACATCGGCCCATTCTTTACTTGTTTGATGTTGCCTGTATTCTAAAGACACTTAACAATATAAGTGCAAAACAGTGGACGTCGAGAGAGGGACGGAGAGCAACCGCGTTTGTGGATGTGAAACTCGAGACAGAAACAAAATTCAAAATCGGGATTACTTCCCATAAGAATTTCCCGTTAACGCCCACTCTTCTTCAACATCAATTTTCCCATGTAAGTACTTAGGATAGCATAAAAGTCTTGACCGTTCACTATGAAGAACCCTCTTATATCCACTAAGGTAAGTAAGGCTTTTTCCCATTCCGGGGAAAATTCCTTTATGATTCATATATAGAGAGAGAGGGGTAGAGAGAGAGAGAGAGAGAGAGAGAGAGAGAGAGAGAGAGAGAGAGAGAGAATATAACCAGAAATTACACTTAAAATACTTTAGTTTTGACGAAAGTGTAGTTTTCTGTGAAAGCAGCATGTGTTAGCTTCTCTATTTTCTTTGCGCTTTTTTTTATAGTTAAGCTTTTCTGAAAAGACTCCTATTCCATCAAAACAAGCTCAAGCTACAGGTCTTCCCCATCCCCCTCCCACCCCACCTCTTTTCAAATAATTATTTCTTTGTTTTCTAGGCAGTTTATTCACTACTATCAAGGGTTCATAAACATTTGTATGATTTCACTAATTCAAGGTACAGTTCAAATTGTCTTTTAACTGCTTCTGTGTTGGGCGTTACAATTTTTGAGGTTAGTTATTCGCATTGATAAGAATCTATCTACCAAGTTTGAGTTTGCTTGAATTCTGAACCTCATTTGAAGATTTTCTCTCTCTCTCTGTCTCTCTCTCTCTCTCTCTCTCTCTCACTCTCTCTCTCTCCTTAAAATGTGGCATAGCCTTCAGCCAAGCGGGTGCTATCAGACGCCAGTCAATCGAAACAATATTCGGGAGTAACAATCCTTTTTTCTGACAGATTGATTGGGGCGTCCCAGGTCGGGATCCATCTCATTCCTATTTGTAGTCAGCATCCAAACTAAATAAAAACTGATTCAAATGCTGCAATGGATTGCTGACTAAACCCCTCCAAATGCAATTGAAAAGCAAAGAGACGTTTCCCTCTCAGTGGGCATTATTCCTCTTTCAATCCTCATGTATCCTGCAATGTATTGATTGAGTGGACGATTTCTTGAATCGCGAAGCCGTTTCAATGATCGACTCGGCGAATCGAAGTTCGCCTTTCCGTCAAGGGCAGTCCCTTTCTTTGCGATAAATTGGACGTCTTTCGTGTGTGTGTGTGTGTGTGTGTGTAGATTTCATATGCTTTATATGGAGGAATTGGGATTTTCTTGTTTAAGTATGGGTAAATAACTTTGTAGTGGTTAAAAGGAATTTCATCAAGGCTGACTTTATATATAAGTAAATAATTTGTAGTGGATTGTTAAGAGGAATTCAATTAAATGCTGAACTCAACTCTGAGTTAAATAATTTGTACTGGAATGTTCAGAGTAATCTTATTAATTTATGTTGGATCGTTAAAAGAATTCAACTAAATGCTGGCCTTAATTATGAGTGAATAATTTATATTGGATCATTATGGGAATTCTATTATGGCTGACAAGTGCATAGATTCCTTCATTTCATTGTTCATGACGCAGACATTTTCAAAAAAAAAAAGCACGAGCAGGACAACCGTTTCTCTAATTTTGACAGAATTCAGTGCATAAACAACCAAACACAAAGGATACAAACCTAAGCCAGCAATTTCCATCTCATTGACTTTGGACGTCTTTATGAGGAGCGATGCCTAGAAAAATATTTACATAAATGTTTTAGGGTGAGACAATACAAACAAACTTAGTACTCATTTCATAAAAACGTTTAAAATTTTCTGCTTATTTACTTCGAATCACTATAATTCAAAATATTTTTATATTTTACAAAACGGACATTCAGCAATAGTGAAACACAAGTTCTGAAATGTACTAAGAAATCTTGTTACGCGTCTTAAATTCCAGTCTCACGTCCAAGAGAGAGAGAGAGAGAGAGAGAGAGAGAGAGAGAGAGAGAGAGAGAGAGAGAGAGAGAGAATGATTTTTCCCAGGGAAAACTGACAGCATTCATTACATTCTCTGAGAACTTAATTCAATCTGAATAAAAACTTCCACCTCTACTTCCTCGGGCGGAAGTAGAGAAAAAATAAACCGCTTTTATTTCGAAAATAGAAAACAAATTTTTGCAGCCCGAAGCAAAAATATATTTTCTGTTGGAATTCCCAGCGACATGAGTTATTTGACATTAAGGAATGTTCCTTCAAGATTTGCGAAGCTGTAATAAATGTTTGTGAAGATCAGGAAGTCTCCTGAAGGCACATGAAATCTCAGTAGTATATACTCATGGTTTGAATTGAATTGGATATAGTATTTTGCCAAAGGCCAACCACTGGGACCTACGAGGTCATTCAGCGCTGAAATGGAAGGAAATAACAGTAAAGGGTTTGAAAGGTGTAACAGATGGAAAGCCTCGCAATTGCACTATGAATCATTTGTTAGGAGAGGGTGGAAGAAAGATGGAAGAAAGAGTAATGGAAGGAGGTACAGTAAAGGAACGAAAGGGGTTGCAGCTAGGGCCGAAGGCCGCTGCATAGAACCTTAAGTAAATGCCTACATGAGTCCAGTGGACGGAAGTAACCCACTACGGGGTAAGATATACTTCTCCAAAATCAATATCAAACCCATCGAGTTGAATATCCAATGTAAAGACTAAGTGGATATCATTATACCCTTTTTAGAAGTCACCAGTTGATATCTTTTTACTTTCGATGTATAATGGCAGTACAGTGTGTTTTTTGCTTTGACAAACCCAGCAGCATTTTCTTGCACCGTCAAGTAATCAACTGCAGAAAAAAACATACATACATACACACAAATAAAAGCGTTTATATTTAGAAATTAAGCCAGTACAACCTAAATTAGAAGTCTACCATCTCGTAACGAACATCAAAAAAAAACGAATACATACAATACTCAGTAACTGTAACCAAACCGGGCAGCATAAGTGGGAAATAGAAACAATATTAACATTAATAGTAACAATAAAAGAAATACTCACAGTAACGTGAGCCTTAAAATGGAGGAACAAACTCCACAGTTATGTAGTATATGTACATGTATTTAACGGTAAAAGTTTACAGATAGTTCTTGGGAATCTGTTCGTTCGGTTCCCCGTACAAATTCCCGAAAGCTATCTTTACAGTTTTATCGTTACTATATGTACATATACATAACTGTGGATTTGTTTCTCCAATAATAACAATGAATGCTCAGACATGAGCTGTCCGAACCAGAACATCCACCCACCCAATTGACGACATCACTCCTGTCATATTTTCTTTCTATAGATTCAAAGCCACTTCATAGTAAACACCAAATTACTAGACAATCCTTCTTAGTAAAAATTAAATTAGTAGACCCAAACCCCTTTTTAGTAAATACCAAATTAGTAGAGAATCGTTCTTAGTAAATATTAATTTGGTATAAAACGCTTTTTAAAATACCAAATTAGCAGAACCCCATCACTTTAAGAAACGTATAAGCGAGACATTTAACTATTCTTGGTAAATAGCAAAATTAGTAGAAACCCAATCACTCCATGAAACATATAAGGGACACACTGACTGTTTTTAGTAAATACAAAGTTAGTAAGAAATTTAGTCACTTTATTAAACATATAAGTGATACATTGGCTATTCTTAGCAAATACCAAATTAGCAGGAAACCCAACCACTTTATGAAATAAATAATTAACATTTTAACTATTCTTAGTAAATACCAAAGTAGTAAAAAATCCAATCACATTCATAGAACGTTATAAGTTGACACATTGACTTTTCTTACTACAAAAAAATGCCAAATTAGTAGAAAAACCCAATCACTTTATGAAATGTAAGTAATATATTGACTATTCTTAGTAATACCAAATTAGTAGAAACCCCAATCACTTCATGAAACGTATAAATGACAAATTGGCTATTCTTAGTAAATACCAAATTAGTATGAAACCTAATCATTCTATAAAACGTAATAAGTGACACATTGACTATTCTTAGTAAATACCAAATTAGTATGCAACCTAATCACTCTATAAAACGTATAAGTGACACATTGACTATTCTTAGTAAATACCAAAATTAGTAGACACCCCCAATCACTTTAATGAACCTATAAATGATACATAGGCTATTCTTAGCAAATACCAAATGGTAGAAACCCAATCACTATGGAATGGGTAAGAGACACACTGACTAAACTGCTAGTGCGAACATCAGGAAAATAAGAATATTAATTAAAGAGAACCGCGAGCAGGAAATTAGTGATATCCCCAAAGAGAGAGCGAACGGTAAATAACAATGAGAACCAATCACGGCATCAAACATCTGTCTTTTGAACTGAGAGGATAAACCGTCACTTAATCAAACAGAAGAGACAAAGAGAATCTATTGGACAAATGCTACGTCTGCAAAGATGCCGGATCAGGTGACATTCGAATGGGTCAGAAAGAAAAATTCGATAGGCATCGCGGACCAACAGTGAAGAGTAAACTTTGTTAATTTAACGATCGCTCTTGTTAAACATTTCAGGGAAACAGTCCTTTGACTTACAATCAAAGCGTGTTGTTAACGACGAGGAACAGTTTGAAGTCAAATCGTTGCAAATTCTACTGATTCTCTAACTTCTATTATTTCTTCTGTAAATTAGTCAAAGGAACGCTGCCCGTTTCTCGCTTTACCTTGAAAACTTCGTAATTTCATCCCAATTACATTAGTTAGGTCGCATCACTAAAAGAAAAGGAAGAATCACTGATATAGAGCCAAGGCGCCCACCTTAGTTCAAGAAGCGACGGAGAGAGATTTATCTGCAAATATTTGCTCCCTATATTGGTGGAGCTATCATCATAATGTCTGGGACCTATGACACTTTGGGAAGGTAGAAATAATACTTTCGGAAGAAAAACATTAATGCTAGATTTTTTAAGATAGGTACTTAAATTTAAGAAAAATAATTTCCTAAATCAAAACTATTTTAATAATCATGTTTTCGCCTCAAAGAGATGACAGATTGACGATCAAATATTAACAAAGAACGCACTCATAGAAAGCACATACAGCATGAAAAATAAAGTTATGTGATATGGAGAGAGAGAGAGAGAGAGAGAGAGAGAGAGAGAGAGCCTCCATTTTCCGAAACAGGTCACAATTTCCCCTTCCCAGCGACGACTCGCAAATAAGTTTCTTATTTCCTGACAGTCCCCCAGTGACAGGGATCATCTTATCGTCCTTCTTCCAGAGTCACGTGGAAGAGGACCTACATCATCTGGCGCTCTGAACACGAGGCAATTATGGAGTCAAGTTATATCGGAAACTATACCTATTAAAAATCAAGTTGCCTTTACACTCTCTTTAAATAATAATATTAATAAACATAACAAACGCTTCAAATTTTCACAGGACTCGATTTGACAATGACAATCGAGAGGTAGGTGTAAAAGATTTAGTGTTAGGGAGAACCCATCTGCTCCATACTTAGGATAAAAGCGAGTATCTGGTGAATTCATTAACAGCAAAACATTTTAACTTATTAATTAAAACATTTTACTTAATAAATATTACTTAGCTGTAATATTACAGCTAAGTAAATATTACTTAGCTGTAATATTTACAGGGTGGAAGAAACATGAAATTAAGACTCTACTCCGCACCTGAATCAGTTCATTCATGACACAATGAAAGAGATGGTTAATCTTAGGTTAATTTTCGTCTAACTACGAAAGACGGACTTTTTCTATTGTCGCGAAAGATTATTGAATTTTTTATCTCACTGATTTTAGTACGACGAAGAATTACATTTATATAAAAAATCACCAGGTAATTTAATCTGTTCATATTTTTCGTAACATCATTCATATATAACCTTTCTGAAATATTTTACAATAATTCCTATACACTTAAAACTCCAATAATTCTTAACATTGAAAAAAAGGGTAACCTAAAGTTAGGATGGGAAAAAATGGAAAAAATCTTTTGATCACCTTGAAACAGGTGGTATGTCCCATTCGAATTGTAAAAGAAATTTGTGGTTTAAAACCCAGAAAAGACTAAATATACTCTTACGAGGACATGGCCAGGGACCGTGTTCCGATTGTTGTGATGAAAGTGCCCCACCGCGTCTATGGGTACAAGTGGTGTGTCGGATTTATCACTGGAAATGGGAAGTTTGTGACACAAGCGACTCCGCAAACATCGAGATGGCGTCAATCTTCTAAGTTATTCAATTGTTTTACGTAAAAATTTCGAAAGTGTTTTGGTGAAATTTGCTCTGCGTTGGCCACCCTTTTCACTACCCTCTGTTTAAAGCTTTAAATTTGGCCTTAATTTCTAACTTTGGAGAAAATACTTACCTCGAAAGGAGTAGAGGTCTTTAGCTGCGTCTCTCACCAACAACAAGTTGCGACTGATGACACTCCGGTGTCCAGACGCGTTATAAGTACTTTTTCGGAGGGTGGCCAGCCGTGACCGTCGGTGTGTTGGGCCAGTCCATGCGGTTGTTTACCATATTAGCGTGTAGGTGATTTTCCAGAGAAGAAGATTCCCAGTGCCTTAACAGCCCGATAAACTTTACAGCAAACCAATTGAATCGGAGGATTTGATCTGAAAATGTCCCCCGGTGCGTCGCTTCCCAGATGGCCCTGTAAATATTCCAAGTCTTGCAGCACAGCGAAAATCGACAATATTCCTCGTAATCTGAAAGTATACCTCGAGCTAATGTCTCTCTCACGCTCTTCAGGCAGCTTGAGGAAGCATTTCTTTGAGCCCAATCCATAAATGTTTAGAAGCAAAATTTACCATTTTTCCCGTCGCAAAAATTTTTCATCACATTTTACCAGAAAAAAATTTCATATACAATGAAAAGCTTTTCTTCGGAGAGAGAGAGAGAGAGAGAGAGAGAGAGAGAGAGAGAGAGAGAGAGAGAGAGAGAGAGAGAGAATGTTTTAGACTGTTTGCTATAGAAAAATGCTGTATCCAAACTGGCTTAGGTAAAATTTTTTGATAACTGTAACATTTTATCTGGAACATCTTATCATAAGCCTATGAACAGTTTCTGGAGTAGCTGTAAATTCTCTAATTAAGTCATTTCACTTCAGAACTAGTCATTTCCACCCAAAACCGTAGGACAACAATAGAAACATATTTCATCGAGAAAAATATGCATTAACCCAAATCTTCCAGTTGAATTTTATTGGAATCTTTCAATCCTAATAAATCTGCCTCTCGGAAATGCCCGGAAGTTTTGTCAATTAGAAATCAACAAACTCGTTTAATCGGATTAACCCAATCTTTCAATATACAAGGTATCGAATATTTTAGAACCCATGGATTTCTATTAACCAAAATCTTTAAAAGATGGACGAAAAGAGAATGAAAAGGGACGGACCTGGCGAGTTTTTTTTTTCTTTCGTATCTTTTATTACAAAATACATTATACACCAAAATTTTTAATTATTTGGATAATTCTGTATATTCATATAAATATAAACTTAATAAGATTTTGTTTCAAAATCAATATAATCAAAATCAAAACTTATATTTAAAAAAATTCTTTGGTTTACATACTTGTAAATATTGCTTGTATATCTATATTTAATATACATCCTTTGTGCTTCTAATTTATTTTTTAAAAAGAGCAATTACATTTTGGCAGCTATTGTTGTGTTTATTACACATCCACAAACAATATATAAATAGCCGGTGATCAACAAAATGGCAGTGTTTTTTATCAACAATTGATTTTGCTTCTATATCACAGAATAATAATTTCAAGAAACTATAATCATTTAGTTTACAGCATTTCTTAAGGACAGAATTAAACCATTTCACTATATTTTTCTTTTCTCTACAGAAGTAAAAAAATATTGCATTTGATACTCGTTTTCACCACATT
The DNA here is from genome assembly GCF_015104395.2 of Macrobrachium nipponense. NCBI lineage: Eukaryota > Metazoa > Arthropoda > Malacostraca > Decapoda > Palaemonidae > Macrobrachium > Macrobrachium nipponense. The sequence goes on from NC_087207.1 coordinate 91,736,307, forward strand.
GGCCACATTTTGAGTCTTCTTTTAATTTCAACATATGGAGCCTTTGTTTTGTTTGCTAGTGACTCATGAATACACCTAACACAAATTCCCTTTCCTCCACTTTAATGAAATGTGCTATTAACATTTCCCAAAACCCAAATATTTTTCCATTTAAGTGTGGGATAATTCTACCCACTGGGGCTTCTTTCCTCCCCAAATGATTGAGTACATTTCTCTGTTATTTATATGGAAAGAGTTTGTTGTGATATGCTTACCTAATATCATCTACTGCCAAAGAATAGTACTCAGGGGTAAAATATGCTACATCTGATAAGCTATCTAACTTAACATACCATTCAGTCTTACAGAACAGTAATACCTGGTTAACCCGTTACAGTTTTATTAGACTTTTTAAGCAAGTTACACTGAATATTGATCTTGCCTTTTCTTCAATACTTATTATCCTCAAACTCCTTCTAATTTTGACAAATGCAGGGTGCTACGTTTTATAGGTCGATACATACCACACCATATATCTTGCAAAAATAATTGCATTCACCTTTTGAGCTTGTTTTTTACTTAACGGAAGTGTGTGAGCTACATACCACATTTTGGATAATATCAAAGATTGATTATTAGTACTTTTTGGTAAAGTGTTAGATACCTTTTACACAACATATTAACTGCCTTTTCAATTTTTTTCTCTATATCTGACCAATATATTTCACAAGTTTCCGCATACGAATTGCTGAAGTAAATGCCCCAAAATTTTAGCACAGTCCACAACTTTGAAACAAGCTAACTTCCAGTCTCTTCTGCCTGACCATTCACCAATTCCTCAAAATGACAGATTTTTCTCTATTTAATAGTGAGCAGTTTGCTGCTTCAAATTTCTTTATTTCATAGTGAATCTCTATTAATGAATCATCGTCTGCACATATTACTGTTGTATCATCAGCAAATCCCTGTACTTTAATTTTGTCATTGTTTGGTACGTAGGAGGTACAATTTTTTTATTGGTTTTTAATGCTAGCTACAATGTTCTTGAAAAATGACATACAATAACATTGATAGTGGACAGCCTTGTCTAACCGCCTTCTTACATTAAAGGTGGTCCCTGTAAATAGTCCATTCACACATATCATACTTTTTACATTCTTTATATAAAATTTTTAACCATGAAAAAATTTTACTGAAAATCAAACTTTCCATAATTCTAAAAAGAAATGGCAAGTTCACCCTATCAAAAGCTTTGGACCAGTCCAAGTTAACATACTTGCATTCAAATTATTTTCTCTTACATAATTCATTGTCTCTTATTGTATTATTGCGTGAATTATGGATCTGTTTTTGGAGTACCACAATATTGTTCAGGTGACATGATTTTCCAATTACAAGTTTCAAACGATTTGCCATTGTTTTGCTAGAATTTTATAATCAACATTTAACAGAGTGATTGGTCTCCAGTTTTCAACCATTTCCAAATTTCCACTTTTTTGGTCAGTTTTATTATTCCTAAATTTTCTGATTCCGATAATTTTCTTTCTTCCAGCATACATTTTTGATTATTTACCAAAACCGTTTACAAAACTCCACAGTTAATCCATCACTTCCAGGTGATTTTCCTTTATTCATTTTATTCAATGATTCCCATAATTCATTTATATCAAATTCCTCCTCTAAAAGTTTATTGTCCCCTTCATCTACCTTGTTTTTTTTTGCATTTCTCAAGCAAATGTGATTGTTCTTCGTGATTTCCTTCAGTAATTCATACTTACTTTAAAATGGTCTTTAGATACACAAGAACAGCCTTTGTTCCGTTTAGTATATTCCCACTATTACCTTTTATCTTCATTACCAGGTGATTGCCTTTATGCTGTTTCTCCTTCCCAAGCAAGTGCGATGATAATTTTTCCCCTTCCACTTGATCTTTTAATTTTGCTCTTATTTTTACTCCTTCACAAAGTTCATTTTGAAGACCGTTTATTTTACTTCTCAAAGCATCCTTCATAATATTTATCATTCCCAGCATTACATAAGCCAAATATAGATATTTAATCGATATTGCAATAAATTTATTAAACCATATTTTTCATTTGATTCCCTCGTTGCAACTTTAATGAAGAACCTTTAACATTCCCTTTTAGAAAATTCCCACCATTCAATTACATTTTCAAAACTGTCTTTTTTGTTTTGTTTTACATGACTTCCAAAAGCATTCAAAGTTTTCGCCTATTCCTTCTGTCTCCAGTAAAGACGCATTCAATTTCCAAAATCCTTTCCCTTTTTGCACATCGCCTATCCTGAATTTAGCAATGACCATACAATGAATCAGAGGGAAGGCCACAGGCACTGTATCAGTACTTAACATATTTATGGAGTAGCTGTTTAGTATATAGCCGATCTATCTTAGAACCATAGCCTTTTCTAATGTAAGTATATTTTGGAATGCCTTTACAAGTGCACTTACATCTTTAATCCAACATTTTTTATGAGGGTCTGCAATGATTTTGACACTAAATTGTCCTTCCTGTACTGACATCTCTGTTGGATGTAACAACAATTAAAATCCCCTCGGAAAACTATATTTTCAACATTTTTTACGAAATAATATAGATTTTATTGTTAAAAAATTCTTATTTTTTCTTTCTTTTTGTCTGTACCTGAAGGGGCGAAAATATTCACACTGGAATTTCATGATTTAAACAAGATATTTTTAGCAAATCCCTATTATCTGTCCCTCCGTATCCATTTCTTGCTAATGACAGACAAAGATTTAAACTTATTTATACAAACTGCTGTACCTCCTTTAAGATTATTACTTGGGTTTAACAAAACATCATAGTAATTTGTGAAAAAACTCAGAGCTTTTAAATCCTTCACATTATGCTCTTGCAATAACAAAACAAAAATATCTATATCATAATACCTAGACAAGGATAAACAGCTTCAGTTTGTTACCACGTCATTTAACCCGTTCACATTTGAACAGCCAATTGAGAGATTGAAGGCGTAAAATTAATTAGATTCAGCTTTTTCTTTTTCTGGTCTCTCAATATTTTCCAATTTTCCTCATCACTATTGTCTTCAGATCTTGAATATTTTTGAGTTCCTATTTTTCTTGAAATTCTCATCTTGACGTCATTTCCATCTGAATTTTCCTCTTTTCCGTTTCCAGCGCAATTTCCAAATCTCCACCAGTTTCCATCAATCCATCTTCCATATATTCTGCATCAGTTTGTCCTCCTCTTCCTTGATCAGTTCCGTGTCCCAGGTTAGAGTTATCTTTCTCTTGTCCTCTTGATGACTGTCCGCAGTCGTCGTGATAACAGTGAACTCATCAGGTGCAGTTTTTTGCGGTATAATCACCACTTCAGACGCTTCCAAACACTTGGTCCACTATGTAGTACCTCATCATCGATAGATATCACCTCCTCCTCCTTATCTGAATCCTTATCCTCACATTCTTTTGATTTGTTCACTATCCTCAAGTTCAATATTCATCCTCTCTGTTAAAAAACACATGTAGCTCGTTGTTGTCATTTTCCACTGTTATTACTATTGATATCCTGAACATTATTACCATTTGGTGTGTCTTCACTTAGTGACTCTTGCCTTTCCTTCTCAATGTTGCGTCCGTTCCCTTGTGTTTCGTTCCCTTGTGTTTCGTTCCCCTGTAGTTTCGGCAGACTTGGAAAATCCTTCTCATGCTCAAAAATATTCACTATTCTGTCCAAGGAGCAATCTACAGCAAAATGATTCTCACTGCCACACTTAAGACATGTCTTGTTCTGCCCGTTGTACATGAAAGAAATAGTATGTCCTCCTATGAAAAGCTACGATGGAATGTTTTTTTTAATTTCCATTTTAGCCGTCCGTATCCTTCCGTTTAACAGTCCTTTACGTCTGCCGAGTGTGGAAGTATTATCACGTATTCCAATAACTCCATACGAGCTTAATACATCGCTCAACATACTGTTTTGCATATCAAATGGAGCGTACCTTATTGAGACAAATGTGAAGACACTGCTGAAATTAACTACTTTCACTTCCAGACCATTAGGTAAACAAATTACTTTTTCATCATAATTACTTAGAAAAGTTTCATATACACTGAATCCGGAACTTCAAGATCACTTTATTACCTCGCATTTCTTGAACACCAATCAAATCTTCAATATCAATTCTCAGCTTTTCAAAATTACATCATCAACATCATTTAAGTTTGTTCAGTTTACCAGAAATATTAAACAAAAAAGGATCTCTCCTAATGGGTGGAGCATAGAAATGAAGCCATTTTCACTTCGTCCGAACGCTCTTGACGTCACTTCTATTACGTCACAGCCATAGCCTGAGGGCATATGGCCTGCCTGGTCTGGCGGGCCAGGAGAGTGTTTTGAAAATTTCTTCTCCTATCTACACTAATTTCACTGTATACAAGAAGTGTTCACTGGACTATGCTATCCTTGATACTTTAAAGGCTTCATGACATTACCTTAGACATTCATATTGTCCTCGTTCACAGATAAATCGAGAAAAAAAAGGAGCTTGTGAAATGTTGACCTTTGTTTACAGTCTGCTCTTCTTCTTCTCTCTGGACCTGGCGAATTTAGGTTAACATTTTCGGCAACTCCCGAGGGACCTCTTGACTGTATCCCACTTGGTCCGAAAAATGAAAGAGAACTGAATGGTTGACTATTTCTGTTTATGTCCATCTTGAGAAAACTATGACTACGTGTTCAGCATCATTAGCATAGCCCCCGACGCCTCATGACGCAAAGTCTCTTGGGAAATTTCGTTATTCATTTTTGGTCTGCTTTGTCTTAATCCTAAGCCTCACATATCATTTAATTAAGTCTGGGACTTCAGCTTCTTTTGCTCTTACGGGAGATTAGCAGACACTACATTGTGTGTGATGAAAACCCACAATTATATAGCCAACTATATTACTATATAAAATACAAAAGCAAACACTTTCGAATGCCTGAAAGATGTTCCCCATCAATGTTGACGGTAAAAAAATTTTCACTATATAACTGTGGATTTTTATTGCTTGATCTGTATTTCACGAGTGTCAATTTCTTACCAGATATTATAGTCTTCTATTCTCACGGGCGTTCATTTGAGAAATGATTAAATATGAAACAGAGCAATTATAATCTTCTACCCATTCATTTTTGTTAGAAGTTTACAACATGATAATGTAAAACTGTTCTACACAAAATTTCACTCATTGAAGATTGTCGCATAAAATGAAGCAATCATATTCAGCAACGGTGTTGTTAGTCATGAATAAGAAATACGAGATTCTTTTACATGAATAGCACATATAAAATTTGTTTTCCATAAATCTTTTATTAAGAAGTTTATATGATCCTCATCAAAAATCATAACGCATTTTATCTGGTCATCCTGTGATAATACAATTACCAAACAGATTTCTCGCTGATCAGAAAAGTTGCAGTGGAAGAAAATATTGATTTTAAATTATGTATTGTAAATACAAAACGACAACCGTCACAATAACAATGCTATCAGAGGGGTTGGGAAAAATACGCACAATTCGTTTTTCAATGCACTCGGATTGGTTTTTTTTATGCACATAATTCGTTAGGATTGCTACAAAACAAAATAAATCTTCGTAAAAAATGGTCTCAATGCAACATTCAGTAACAAACTTTTATCGACCAAGCTCAAACAATGAACGGCTGTGGTTTTGTCAGTTCTAATATAATTGCTTCCATTTGAATTTTAGAAAGAGTAATAAATACAATCAGTTCGGTTTAATCAAAGCGGATTATTTTTCATCTGTTTGTAGTATTGGCTGCCATAGTGCGTTGCTTTGGAGATGATATATCTTGGTTTCCAAGAGAAAAATAGATTAGCATAGAGTCATCTCTCTCTCTCTCTTTATATATATATAGTATATATATATATATATATATATATATATATATATATATATATATATATATATATATATATATCTATATATATATATATACATATATATATATATATATATATATATATATATATATATATATATATATATATATATATATATATATATATATATATATATATATGTGTGTGTGTGTGTGTGCGTGTGTGAGTGTGTGTGCGCGCGCGCTTCGAGAAAACAATAGAAATTTCTAACTGCAACGGGCAAATCGGTACCTTGTTTAAAACTTGTAAACCTTTGTAGCCGTATTAAATAGGAGTGGGATGGGGGTGAGGTCGGGTGGATGTTTTAGCAGGCCAAGAATAACAGCTTTATATATCGATTCGCAACCTTCTCTTGAGGGAATTCTGATGTTTTGCTAAAAAATAGCAAAACACCGTCAAATTGAATTGAACTGAATACAGATTTAGGGCAAAGGCCAAAGGCGAAGCACTGGGGACTTTTGAAGCCATTCAGCGCTGGAAAGAAAATTGAAAGTAGGTAGGACTGAAAGGCGTACAAAGAGGAAAACCTTGCAGTTGCATTATCAAATATTTGTTCAATAGACGGTGGATAGCGGGGTGGAAACACCTTCAAAGGTCACCCTTTCTTCGTAGCTACTTTAATCCAAACGTGAGATGGTCGTCTCATTGAATGAATCAGACGGAATCCACTTTTTTTCAGAATTAATGCTAGCGCAAAAGAAAGAGATGGAATACGTCGTCATCAGTTAAAACGAAGATTATGAATCAGGGGTAGGGTAGACTGGAAATCTCATTACGTGAACGAATTACCTGAACGGACGATCAAAGCGATGGTTTCAAAAGGTTTGCCTAAAACATTCGAAGTGGATGTGAGCTTATGATTTCAGTTGCCAGACTTCTCAACAGAGGATCAGGAGTTAATGCTTCATTAATTCCGTTAAATCGTTGACCAACCCCTTCATAATAGTATTAATGGCCGAGTAACCACTTCTTCTCTAGATTACCATGTATTGTATGTATGTATGTATGTATGTATATATATATATATATATATATATATATATATATATATTATATATATAGATTATATATACATACATACATACATACATACATGGTAATCTAGAGAAGAAGTGGTTACTTCTTCTCTAGATATATATATATATATATATATATATATATATATATAATATATATATATATATATATATATATATTATATATATATATACAGAAACAGTTTTTTCTTTTTTTTTAAGAACTGTAAAAAAAAAACGGTCAACCAAGTAATGACTACTACTACGTAGGTTTTCGGCGTCGTGTGCATAATATTTTTCCTTACTTTCCTGTTTCCCAAGAGATAGATCGGTTCCCCGATTTTCCGCGGAGCAAACAAAGTTAGTTTTAGTCATAACTTCCTTTTGGCGTCGACTTTCTCTTTAAGGCTGCCGTTTGTTTACCTCCTGGATTTCCTAAAGCTTCTCCTTATGGGCCCTCTTGAAGATACTTATTACCCTTTTAGTAGTAATTTAAGTAATGCCCTCCTTCATAAGCTATTGACCCTCTCTTACCCAATCCTCACCCCATTCCCCCTCTCCATATATTTGAAAAATTATTCACTCATTCAGTATTCATGCGCCTGTGCCTAGGCAATGCTTAAGTATTGCAATCTTGAATATCGCAAATTGTTTCTTGAAAACTTGCCATGTTACCCTGAAAATTTCATCTAAACACCAATTTAATTCCAGCATTCCAGTGACGACAAATTTGTGACGTGATTTGTCAACATTCCACATCCGGTGTAGTTTTCCAGTTCCGAAAAATAAATTTGCTAAACCACGCAATGCATACATTTAAAAAATCCATAAGTGGTAATTTGACTCCATTCGAACATAAAAACTAGTTACTGCCCACATTTTCGTGTCTCTAAAAAAGTGTTTTTTTTTTTTTTTTTTTTTTTTTTATAAGTAGAGGCTATTTGATATTTGTATGCTATTCGATATGTCCAAAATTCCTTGATTGTAGAATTAAGATTAGGATCAACAGTAATTGCACGTCCTTCACAACACTAAATGGAGAAGGCTGCTGTATCACGACAATGGTCTTTTTCTCCCTTCTCTCGTTAGTGCGGACTCCTTGATGTTATATCAGTGTCCTCCTAGTGCAGTTTTCCTTTTCTTTCAGAACGGTCCTTTGCAAACATCCCTTAATTAAGGGCTATGAGATTATAAATAGTGAGAGAACGGAAACAGAATACAGAATATAGGTCAAGGCCAAGCGCTGAAGCTGATATCGACAGTGAAACTTTTGAAAGATGTAACAGGAGTAAAACCTCGCAGTTGCACTATGAATAAATTGTTACGAGAGGGATGAAGGAGTAGGAGGGAAGAAAACGCTATAAAACGAGGTACGGTAAGAAGAATGAAAGGGGTTTGCAGCTACGGGAGGAAGAAGCGCTGCAATGAACCTTAAGCAATGCTACAATGCCTACAGCAAGCGCCTCAGTGACGTGGTCGTATAGTGTTGGCGTGCCACTTCGTTGGCCGCGAGTTCGATTCTCGGGCCTTCCAGTGAGGGGTGAGAGATGTGTATTTCTGGTGATAGAAGTTCACTCTCTCGGAAGTCACGTAAAGCCGTTTGTCCCGTTGCTGAATAACCACTGGTTCCATGCAACGTACAAACACCATACAAACAAACAAACAATGCCTACATCTTGAGGTACACTGACGCCACTACCACCCTAAGGAGTATGATAATAATTGATTCCCAGAATAACTTCCACCGACACGACAGAAAAAGTTCGAGATGACTTACTCTTTGACAGATGCTTTTAATGACTTATTAAATCGGCATCTAAAAAATATATATTAATTTCCTTCTCGTGCGTGATGGGAAAATTAAATAACGTAAATTCCAATTTAATACTCTACTTCAAAATGAAATCACAATAAGCTCTGTCGTTTACAAATGCAGGAAAAATATAGATTAAAATAACATTAATTTGAAGTTGTAGGTAGAAATGAAAATCATCAGAAGTTGTAGGTAGAAAATGAAGATCATCAAAGCTGATTTTCTGAGAAGGGTAAGTAGTAACGAGTATAAAACACTTTTTCATGATGCTTTTGTTAATTCCTTGTCATTTCTGTTTCACAAGTGTAATATAGTTCTTAGAGTTAATCTCTACACTGTTTTTCAGGTACACAGAACTTGATGAAGCAACCATGGCGCAGATCAAAAGGGCAACGATAAAGTCAGTCAATGATATTCCTACGTCCCAACAATGAGCCACTGAAACTGTTCGTGAGTTTGTAGCTCTTTGCTAAAATCGCCAAAACACTAAAAGTTAAACTTCTTCAGCATCCTTATAAAACTGTAGTTAGACCACATCTCTTATGGCAGGTCATAAGTGTCTATAACTTTTTTTCATTCAAACACTTTGCCTAATTTTTTTTAGGATGAGGACGGAATAGCTGTTTAAATCTTATCTAGTATATGCATAGAGAGAGAGAGAGAGAGAGAGAGAGAGAGAGAGAGAGAGAGAGAGAGAGAGAGATACACTGGTGTAGTCTCATAACTCCTAGAAATCGATAGTTTCTGGCAACAGCCTCAGAAACAAATAAAAACAGAGAGACCCACCTCCCAGAACAGCGAGAATGCCATTGTTTTATTTTCACGACTCCTACAAGATCTAAAAGGTTGGTCTGCCCTATTCTCTTCTTGCTCTACTGCATTTCATCTTTTCTCACCAGGGAAATAACATTGACAGCTTTTATCTACTCGTTTGGTTATGAAAGACGTTAGCATTCCTACTCAAGCATATTTGAACATTAGAAATAACTAGCTTCATTGCTGGAATTTCAACCTTTTCCGTTACCACATTTAGTAAATGGCACTAAAGCCCAGTACATTAAGGAAAATGCACGAGCATGAAAGCAAAAGCAAAAATGTCTTGGTCCCACTAACTTCACGTTATTGTATTCAAGAGCTTTGTTTGTTGTGCTCTTATGCAGTTATCTCTCCTTCGTGCAGCGTTTGCCTGGGATGTTTGGTCTTCAGGTAAGAGCAAAATAGAACTACTTCCCTTTGGAAGAGGAAAAAATCTCAGAAATTGTGACAGAGAGACTCCGTTTATTTTGAATTGTAACTGAATATGCCATTGTCATTTTAAAGTAGAGTAAAACATCACCCAACTGTCACAGTTTTAAATTGGATTATGTAACAATTTTACAACGTTCATATCTATTAAAAACCCACAGATTTTATGTGAAACAGAAGCCAGCGAAGAGAGAGAGAGAGAGAGAGAGAGAGATAGAGAGAGAGAGAGAGAGAGAGAGAGAGAGAGAGAAGAAGAGTCGAAAGCAATGTCATCTGACCGAGACTGCACCGTGGATACACCACCGGTGCAGGAACTCATTTGTAATGGGAACCAAAAAACACATTTATGTCATACGAAAACAAAGACAAAACAATAACTTTGTAACGAGAGCGTACCGAAAGAGCTACCATCTGTGACTGATAACTCTCTTTTGTGATTGGTCGGTTTTCCTCTGCTCTCATTCCCTCGGGGATATAGGAAGCAGAAGTATTCAGCTCACATTTCGATTCCTACAATGATAGTTTTTTCAGGAGTCTCTTTTTAACTAATTAGTGAAATTGTATTTGAATCGGTTGCCTTTAAGAACATAGTACTCTTTTCATTTCTTCGCCAGAAATCAGTAATTACTGAACCCGCCGCCGTATGTCCGTTGCTTAACCCTTCCTTCTAAAATTGTACCACTGAAGATTTTCGTAAATTTTCTTTCTTTCCCTCCCAACCTTTCTGTAATCATTGAATATGACCACTAAATCACGGAACGGTTGATAAAACCCATAATTTTCCCAGGCAGCCTCGTCTTGTCAGCCTGAAAGATGACTTCTAATGATACATGATGCTCTCCTTGTCTCTATTCATCTCGGGATCAGGCCTTATTAAAACTCGGCTAAATTACGACCGCCCAAAAAATTCTTCAAATTCTGAGACGGTACCTGGATGGTTCTTGCTTTTAATCTTTGATTTAGTCAGATTTATTCTGGGTTTCATTTTTTGTTTTAGGACGAGTCTATGAAATCCTTCTCATATTTTATTTCCTATCAAAGAAACTAAGCTATATTATTACTATTACTATTATTCAGAAGAACAAACCTTATCTTATGGAACAAACCCACATGGGCCACTTACTTGAGATTCAAGCTTCCAAAGAATATGGTAATCAGACAGAGATCTCACTTATCTAGAAAATATTAAAAATAATAAATTATAAATGATAAATTTGTAAAAAGACAGAAATGTATTACATGCCAGAACAATATTTGGGTAGCAATGCATTAAGTAAAATGTCCTCTTTCCCAAATACCTTGTGAGTACTCATCGTCAGCTTATTGCCAAGAGTCAAGATCCCTTTTAAATAGATTTCACAGAACTCTATCCATTTCCATTTATTCCACGAACTTCCTAGCTACCAGCAATGTCATCCCTTTCCTCTCTACCTATCTTTAAATCCCATATTACAGCCGCCTTCCCTTCTCCAAACCCATCAGAGAACAGATTCAAACCCTCTTAGAAATTCCCTTTCACTCAGATTCGTTTATATTCCTGGACCCTATTAATTCACTATAAGTGCCTATAGTCCCACCATTCTCAATCTACGCATCTCTTGAAACTGCAAAGTTATTTTTGTAATAAGCCAAACAGTCTGGGGGAATAACAGTCGTTTTATTACTATATAAGTTAGTTAATTGTGATCGTTATTCCAATAATAAGCATAATTAATAGTAACTATTATTATTATTATCATCATCATCATCATTATTATTATTATTATTATTATTATTATTATTATTATTATTATTATTATTATTATTATTATATTATTCTTTGAGGGAATTTGACCCTCTTCTAAGCATATTCAAGCACCATCAGGGTTTTTAAAATTATTTCTATTTTTATCTTTTCTTCAAGGCTAGTTGCTAATAATAGGCCGATGTGCATAAATCTGCATAAACCGAAAGATAATAATTCTGAATAAAGTAGTTTATTTTGGTATATGTAAAGTGGAATTTATACTTGTGTCCGTAGTTTCATTATGTATGCCCACTGTAAAATCACGTGTGCATACTCCCGAAAACCCTACGCGTTCATCACGCCGTGTTTAACTTCCACCTTCATGCATCAGAACAAAAACGGTACTTTATTCAGAACTAAATTGCCTTTCGCCTTTTCCAGAATATGTACATACAGCAGCTCTTATCAGATAAAAGCCTTGAAGAAATGAACATAACAAGAATAATTGAAAAGACTTAGAATAAAATAAATTCCACTATTGCTGCTTTCTTTATAACAGACTCTTTTGATCATCATAAATGAAGACAGTGTTTGCTAATTAGTGTGAAAGCAAGCTACAGCAAAAGCACTTAATTATTAAGAGAAAGACAGGAGAAATAAGAAAGGCCTTTAAGTAGTAACCTTACAACAACTGGCCTACGTCCTAATCTCCATGAATTAAGATATTAAATGAAAAATCAGAAATATTATCAGTCATGATTATGATCTGCACCTTTCAGTAGATGAGAGAGAGAGAGAGAGAGAGAGAGAGAGAGAGAGAGAGAGAGAGAGAGAGAGAGGGTTGGCTGGCGTCAGATTGGCTTGCCCCTGAATGGCTGAGTTTTTAGTGTTAACACCAAAGCACAGTATTTATCATACTCTCCATGTCACTACTAAGAATAAGGGCAGCTTCATTTCTCTTAAGTAGAGACTTGACCACACCCATAAGAATTGTATCATCGGTATCCTGAACAACCTTGTTTCAGGCAAATAACCTTATCACTTGTATACACTAAGAAATAACAGTGGAACCAAATGTACCACCGGTGGAACTCAAGGCACATTGGTTCATTAAAGACCCCATCAATAGCAACCCGCTG
>NC_087207.1:91754173-91758791 GCF_015104395.2 Macrobrachium nipponense
AGAAAGAGCTAGTAAAAATAGAAAAAAAGCATGAATAATAAAAGTAACAGAGATCACTAAAAGAAATGTCGAAAACTGCACGAGCTCCTGGTTCCTTACAAAAAGAAAGCTTGCTTCAAACAAAATTGTTCCAAGTTTAACCTGGTACTCTTAAGTATGAACAAACTTTATTTCGTAACTGACTTTCCGTAAAAGATAAATCTTATTCAGATGCTTCAGATTATCTAAACTATCTTGAATGCATTTTTGATACATTAAATATCTCAAGAAAATAGCTAAGATCCTCTAAAATGGATAAAAATATGTTACAAATGAGCTGACATAATGATGTCGCAGAACTGCAAAGCAGACCTATGTCCAAAAAGTACAAAACAAAAATAATAACAATAAGCTAATAAGAACATTCGTAACAAATTTTCTTATCGAAAACTTTCTGCCAGATACCGAACACCAAAAGATTGAAACCGAAACACGCAAATTTTACACAGATTTTTCTGAAAAGAAAAAATATTCTTTGATATTTACATATTCAGAAAAGGTTTCTAGGAAACACCTCTTACACCTTAAGGAAAGTCTGTGCTACGGGGCACCCTCCCACTATCAAAAATTCAAAATTCTTCCAGCTTCCAAGAAACTTCTTTTACCTGAATGAAGTCTCTTGTTTACTTTAAAATTCTTGTCGCTGGCTTAGTCATTCCATGGAATCCATTGGATGTACTTCGAACTCGGGTAAAAGTATAATAACCAGTAATATATATATTGGTATATAATATCTATATATATATATATATATATATATATATATATATATATATAATATATATATATATATATATGAACTCGGTAAAATGTTCTGTAACAACAGAATTCCATCTAATAAAGGAGCCATAAAAGGGAATTGGACATCAGACATCGTCGACGCAGTGTTCATTCAACCAACGCTTAAGAAGATTAAAGGAAGATTACAGCGGGGGTGACCTAAAATTGGCTTACTTGTGGACGAATCTCTTGGTATAAATACCACCTTTTCTGTAAACTTTCTCATTCATATACCTGAAGAGAGAGACAGCAGTCTCTGAAATATAGTACTTTTCTCTCTACATTTTGGTGTTTTATGGGCTCCTTTTATAGATAATATATATATATATATATATATATATATATATATATATATATATATATATATATATATATATATATATATATATATATATATATATATATATATATATATATATATATATATATATATATATATATATATATATATATATATATATATATATATATATATGTGTGTGTGTGTGTGTGTGTGTGTGTGCGTGTGTGTGAATGTATATATTATGTTTAAATTATATGTACGTATATATATATATATATATATATATATATATATATATATATATATATATATATATATATATATATATATATATATATATATATAGTTCCCTTGGCATGAAAAATGTACCGATCTGACTACAAGTCACTATAAAACAATGAATATCAATATCATCTCCATTTTTTTTTTAAGATTGCCAAATTATAAGTTCAATTTAATTTTCATATTAGCATACACAGAAACAAAGCATCCAAAATGAATAGCGTTTATAAAAATCTAATAAACAAACCAGCGTGCACTTCTTAAATCATACAAAGACACAGTCCTCTGCAATTAAAAGTCCTTTATAATCTCACCAGTAAGATTTCCTGGGATACTTCGAAGTTGTTTTTTCAAAAGACTCGGAGATCATTGAGTACGGACGAGTCATTTAAGCTACAAATCTTCTAACGCTTTTCATTTTATCGCTTCAAACTTATTCTCTCCTTCTTACTTTCTAGCCATTTCACACCTCACAAGAATTCCCTGAGTTACAACCTTCGGACTCCCAGGAACTTCGAAGTAATCCAGCAATGAATCTCTGAACTTTGTTCGATTAGAGAACAAAGTTCAGAGGCAATCTGGAAAATGCACCCTTCCAGAGAAAAGCGTATTTCCAGATAACCTCGCCCACTTTACTCCGATGCAAGGAACATATACATATCTAAGATATTATAGAGGAGCAGTTGCACTAAGCGATGACATTAGCAGCTCTTAAAACATTCTGTGCTATATATTAAGCGAACTAGAACCTATGTACATCTGTTCCAAATACTCAAGTCTTGTTTGTTAGATAAACAAGTAAAAAATGCACCTAAGTTTTTCCTGTACAGCGTATAATGCTGCATGAGCTGCAGCTAATAAAACTTTCAGTCATGGCCTGGCGTGGCCTGTCCCATAGCGTTGCCATACGCACGATCATTGATAATTTTAACCTTGAATAAAATAAAAATTACTGATACTGATAATAGAGAGCTGGACTTTGGTATGTTAGATGATATGAGGTTGGATGATCAATGCACCAATTTGCAGTCCTGCAGCCTCAGTAGTTCTGAAGATCTGAGTGCGGACAGAAAAGTGCGGACGACAGACAAAGCACCATCAATGACATTCTTCACCTGACTCTCATGAACGTATCATCACAAACAACTGTGTAAAAACTTCCCTTCATTCCTCACTTTGGAAAGTTTTCCCCACTGTGGCCGTTCATTGATATCCACTACTTCCTTCTCAATTAAACAAAGCGGCGAATGGCCAAAAGCAGGCAGCCAGCGTCACTCTGTATTATAGACCTTTCAAGAGGAAGACCAATCCTGCTTTGTGAGAATGAGTAGGTCGTTTGTCTTCTCTCAGTGCGTACGTTGGCCCCTCCGAATAAATGAGAAAGAGAATTTTTGGGAGAATTTCACCAAGTGAGAAAAGGATTTCTTTATTTCTTCCCAGAGAGCGCTCATGCTTATGCAGATTTCACAGTTTTCAGTTTTCTGAAAAAAAAAAAAAAAAAAAAAAAATGTCAAGATGGCTTTGTCTGTCTGTCCGCAATTTTCTGTCCGCCCTCGAAACTTAAAAACTACCGAGGCTAGAGGGCTGCAAATTGGTATGCTGCTCATCATCCACCCTCCAATCACTCAGCATTATACCGAGACCACAGAAAGATAAATCTATTTTTGTGGCCTTGATTATACGCTGTACAGATAACTCGATTGCGCCGAAGAAAATTCGGCGCATATTTTACTGGTTTCCGCTTTCTGTTCTCTTCCTCTTTCCAATCTAATCTCGACCGAAAACCTAATTACATTATTCATCGTTTAGGTCAACAGAGACATCAAGTTCACACGAAAGTTCCGACATATCACCAGTTGACTTGGGACTCTAACCCAGAAACATAATTGACACCATGTATCCCCAAGAGAGAGAGAGAGAGAGAGAGAGAGAGAGAGAGAGAGAGAAAGAGAGATAATCCGAAAGTCTACAGAACGCTGATAAAGTGACTCTTAAATACTATAATCTGCCTTAGCCAAAAATGTTACGGACCTTTGGTCAATGAATTACTCGTTCATGAAAAATCCTTCCCAAAAGGTTAAATGCCTTATGCAGTATGTTGTCAATGCTTTCCAGTCAAGAACGAAAATAAAATTATATGAAAATAATTACTCGAGTAACTTCAAACATAATGTTGCCAAATAACTAAAATTCGAAAGAAAAACCTTATGGAATTGTTTAAAAATTCATAGTTTAAAGCATTCCATATAAGTAAACCAAGGGAAACATTTTTTAAACATTTTAGCTGTCCATTTACATAATCATGATACCTCTTGACGTCTAAGATGAAAAACTAAATGTTTTTTAATGTTACAAAAATACACTTATGAAAAATATTGTTAGATATGCGTATATCATTCACTTACCAACGTATTTGTTTTTCAACTTTTAGAATATATAATACGGGAGAAAACACTAAAATACGGAATAATTGGAAATGAGAAGCCATCTTCGTAAGCAATAAGACATATCTTGGTATAACAGACATCGCGGGTGATAAAGCAAACAGGAATCTATTTTTGGTGTTTATGAACAGCAATATACCCATTCCAGTCACAAGACTCGAACAAGGACTCTCTCTCTCTCTCTCTCTCTCTCTCTCTCTCTCTCTCTCTCTCTCCTACTGATATATATTTTTCTGCCCCAGGACAAAAGCATTGCAATCAATACGAGTCTGATCTACGAAATCCCTCACTCTCGCATCGTTAACCGATCACGGAGAATTTCAAACGAGAATTTGAAAGCAATTCTCGGTTACCTTTCATCGACGATGCCCTGGAACAGCCGTATTCCCATTCCCACATTATCAAATCGCTCTGTTCACTACGGTTCCTACTTTCATCAAGAGGGACTGACTGACTTCACTTCTTTATGCACGAACGTTACACCACTGAATTGTTTTCGTTTTTCTTTCCTTTCTAAAGGAAAGTGGTTATTTTTTTAGTTCTGAATAAAACAAGAGTTAAGCTCTCTTGTGTTATATGCAACACGAAAGGATTAAGCAAAGGCATTTTATGTAATTAGATAAAGAAAATCTAGTTTTCTGTACAGCGTATAATGCAGTTTGAAACTCAGTCACGGTCCACGTGGTGGACTGTGTTGTTGCGGTGCCAGAGGCACGATCATGGCAAATTTTGAACTTGAAATGAAAAAACTACTGAGGCTAGAGAGCTGCCATTTCGTTCGTTTCATGAC
>NC_087207.1:91759291-91764291 GCF_015104395.2 Macrobrachium nipponense
AGGAATAAGGGATACCAACAGAACAAACTATTCGGAACCAACCTGAAAAGACTATACAGCCAACTAAGAGGGGAAGACAACCCACCCAGAAATTCCTGAAGCCGAACCAAGTAAGAGACTCTGGGAAAACATATGGAGTAATCCGGTATCACACAACAAACATGCAACATGGCTCCAGGAAGTCAGGCAAGAAGAACAGGGAGAATAAAACAAAGATTCACAGAGATCACGACAGATTACAGTCAGACACCAACTAAAGAAAATGCCAAACTGGAAAGCCCCAGGTCCCGATGAAGTCCATGGATACTGGCTCAAAAACTTCAAGGCCCTACACACGAATAGCAGAACAACTCCAGCATTGTATCTCAAATCACCATGCACCCAAATGGATGACCACAGGAAGAACATCCTTAGTACAAAAAGACAAGAGTAAGGGAAATATAGCCAGTAACTACAGGCCTATCACCTGCCTACCAATAATGTGGAAGTTACTAACAGGTATCATCAGTGAAGGCTATACAATTACCTAGAGGAGACAAACACCACCTCCCCCACCAACAGAAAGGCTGCAGAAGGGAAGGTGTAGGGGCACAAAAGACCAGCTCCTGATAGACAAAATGGTAATGAAGAACAGTAGGAGAAGGAAAACCAACCTAAGCATGGCATGGATAGACTATAAGAAAGCCTTCGACATGATACCACACACATGGCTTAATAGAATGCCTGAAAATATATGGGGCAGAGGGGAAAAACACCATCAGTTTCCTCAAAAATACAATGCGCAACTGGAATACAATACTTACAAGCTCTGGAATAAGACTAGCAGAGGTTAATATCAGGAGAGGGATCTTCCAGGGCGACTCACTGTCCCCACTACTCTTCGTAGTAGCCATGATTCCCATGACAAAAGTACTACAGAAGATGGATGCTGGGTATCAACTCAAGAAAAGAGGCAACAGAATCAACCATCTGATGTTCATGGACGACATCAAGCTGTATGGTAAGAGCACAAGGAAATAGATACCCTAATCCAGACTGTAAGGATTGTATCTGGGGACATCAGGATGGAGTTTGGAATAGAAAAAATGCAGCCTTAGTCAACATACAAAAGGGCAAGTAAACGAGAACTGAAGGGATAAAGCTACCAGATGGGCAGCAACATCAAACACATAGATGAGACAGGATACAAATACCTGGGAATAATGGAAGGAGGTGATATAAAACACCAAGAGATGAAGGACACGATCAGGAAAGAATATATGCAGAGACTCAAGGCGATACTCAAGTCAAAACTCAACGCCGGAAATATGATAAAAGCCATAAACACATGGGCAGTGCCAGTAATCAGATACAGCGCAGGAATAGTCGAATGGACGAAGGCAGAACTCCGCAGCATAGATCAGAAAACCAGGAAACATATGACAATACACAAAGCACTACACCCAAGAGCAAATACGGACAGACTATACATAACACGAAAGGAAGGAGGGAGAGGACTACTAAGTATAGAGGACTGCGTCAACACGAGAAACAGAGCACTGGGGCAATATCTGAAAACCAGTGAAGACTAGTGGCTAAAGAGTGCATGGGAAGAAGGACTAATAAAAGTAGACGAAGACCCAGAAATATACAGAGACAGGAGAATGACAGACAGAACAGAGGGCTGGCACAACAAACCAATGCATGAAACAATACATGAGACAGACTAAAGAACTATCCAGCGATGACACATGGCAATGGCTACAGAGGGGAGAGCTAAAGAAGGAAACTGAAGGAATGATAACAGCGGCACAGATCAGGCCCTAAGAACCAGATATGTTCAAAGAACGATAGATGGAAATAACATCTCTCCCATATGTAGGAAGTGCAATACGAAAAATGAAACCATAAACCACATAGCAAGCGAATGCCCGGCACTTGCACAGAACCAGTACAAAAAGAGGCATGATTCAGTGGCAAAAGCCCTCCACTGGAGCCTGTGCAAGAAACATCAGCTACCTGAGGGAGTGATAGAAAACGATCAGGCAAAGATCCTCTGGGACTATGGTATCAGGACGGATAGGGTGATTACGTGCAAACAGACCAGACGTGACGTTGATTGACAAAGTCAAGAAGAATATCACTCATTGATGTCGCAATACCATGGGACACCAGAGTTTGAAGAGAAAGGTGAGGGAAAAAATGGATAAAGTATCAAGATCTGAAAATAGAAATAAGAAGGATATGGGATATGCCAGTGGAAATCGTACCCATAATCATAGGAGCATTAGGCACGATCCCCAGATCCCTGAAAGGAATCTAGAAAAACTAGAGGCTGAAGTAGCTCCGGCCTCATGCAGAAGATGTGATCCTAGAAACGGCACACATAGTAAGAAAATGATGGACTCCTAAGGAGGCAGGATGCAACCCGGAACCCCACACTATAAACTACCACCCAGTCGAATTGTCGAACTGTGATAGAGCACAAAAAAAAAAAAAAAAAAAAAAAAAAAGAATAATAATAATAATAATAATAATAATAATAATAATAATAATAATAATAAAGTGACTCTTCGTAAAATAATTTTTGTATTCTGGGTCCCTAAAAGCAGAATGGTATGTTCACAAGTGAATTATGGCAAGATACTCTGGGTACAAATCATTCACTGGGTATCCTGAATTTCAATCTCCCGTAGGTTATCTTTCCTTTAGAGCATTCCACGGATATTGGGAATCTAAACCATCCCATTTGTATCTGGCATTGAAGTTATGCCATAAATATCCGGAATTTATACAACGCATTGACTATTCGGAATTCAAAGGGCAGTCGACTGTGATATGTGTTCCATAATTGCAGAGGATTCTCTCTCTCTCTCTCTCTCTCTCTCATCACACTTTATTGGATTTTTGTTATACGTGGCTGTGTGGACGTGTAGTTTCAAGTCCATGAAACTATTGTACCTCTTCACCTTCGGTGTCATAGAAACAAGCCTGTCGCAAATGAACCTTCAAATTCTGGCCATGTCCTTACATGGAAGCTTGTTCTTAGTTTTCTGTAAAAGAAAACTATTGAGATGGCTTTGTCTGTCCGTCCGTACTTTTCTGTGCATCCTCCAGTCTTAAAATCTACTGAGGCCAGAGGGCTGCAAATTGGTATGTTGATCATCCACCCTCCAGTCATGAAACGAACGGAATGGCAGCTCTCTAGCCTCGGTAGTTTTTTCATTTTAAGTTCAAAATTAGCTATGATCGTGCCTCTGGCACCGCAACAACACAATCCACCACGTTGACCGTGACTGAGTTTCAAACTGCATTATACGCTGTACAGAAAACTAGATTTTCTTTATCTAATAACACAAAATTCCTTTGCTTAATCCTTTCGTGTTGCATATAACACAAGAGAGCTTAACTCTTGTTTTATTCAGAACTAAAAAAAATAACGACTTTCCTTTAAAAAGGAAAGAAAAAACGAATACTAAAAACAAAGAACTTGGCTAAACAATTCAGTGATGCAGTTCGTGCATAAAAAGGAAAGTCAGTCAGTCCCTCTTGATGAAAGTAGGAATCGTAGTGAACCGACCGATTTGATAAAGTGAGAATGGGAATACGGCTGTTCCAGGGCATCGTCGATGAAAGGTAACCGAGAATTGCTTCCAAATTCTCGTTTAAAATTCTCCGTGATTAGTTAACGATGTGAGAGTGAGGCATTTCGCAGATCATATTCGTATTGATTGCAGAAAAGTAGATATCAATACAGAGAGAGAGAGAGAGAGAGAGAGAGAGAGAGTCCTTGTTAGTCTTGTGACTGGAATGGGTATATTACTGTTCATAAACACCAAAAATAGATTCATGTTTGCTTTATCACCCGCGATGTCTGTTATACCAAGAAATGTCTTATTGCTTACGAAGACGGCTTCTCATTTCCAATTATTCCGTGTTTTAGTGTTTACCTCCCGTATTATTTATTCTTATTTATTCTTAAAGTTGAAAAACAAATACGTTGGTAAGCGAATGAAATACGCATATTTAACAATGATAGACTACATTTCCATATTTTTCATAAATGTATTTTTGTAACATTTAAAAAAACATTTAGTTTTTCATCTTAGACGTCAAGAGGTATCAGAATTTAATTGCTTATGTAAATGGACTGCTAAAATGTTTAAAAAATGTTTCCTTTGGTTTACTTATAGGGAATGCTTTGAACTCTTAATTTTTAAACAATTCCATAAGGTTTTTCTTTCGAATTTTAGTTATTTGGCAACATTATGTTTGAAGTTTCTCGAGTAATTATTTTCTTATAATTTTATTTTCGTTCTTGACTGGAAAGCATTGACAACATACTGTATAAATCATTCAACTTTTTGGGAAGGATTTTTCATAAACAAGTAATTCCTTGACCAATGGTCTCTAATATTTTGGCTAAGGCAGATTTAGCATTTAAGAGTCACTTTGTCAGCGTTCTGTAGACTCTCTCTCTCTCTCTCTCTCTCTCTCTCTCTCTCTCTCTCTCTCTCTCTCTCTCTCTCTCTCGGAACTTTCGTGTGAACTTGATGTCTCTGTTGACCTAAACGATGAATAAAGTAGATGAGTTTTCGTTCGAGATAGGATTGGAAAGAGGAAGAGAACAGAAAGCGGAAATAAGTAAAATATGCGCAGAATTTTCTTCGGCGCAATCGAGTTATCTGTACAGCGTATAATCAAGGCCACGAAAATAGATTTATCTTTCTGTGGTCTCGGTATAATGCTGAATGATTGGAGGGTGGATGATGAGCAGCTTACCAATTTGCAGCCCTCTAGCCTCAGTGGTCTTTAAGTTTTGAGGTCGGACAGAAAATTGCGGACGGACAGACAAAGCCATCTCAACTTTTTTTTTTTTTTTTTTTTTTTCAGAAAACTGAAAACTGTGAAATCTGTATAAGTATGAGCGCTCTCTGGGAAGAAATAAAGAAATCCTTTTCTCACTTGGTGAAATTCTCCCAAAAATTCTCTTTCTCATTTATTCGGAGGGGCCAACGTAC
>NC_087207.1:91771791-91779291 GCF_015104395.2 Macrobrachium nipponense
TTTCTTTTCAAATGATGGTTTTCCTTTTCTTCTCGATACTTCCTGTTATTCTTTGATTTGTATTATTTGCACGCATGCCATACAGGCTGTTTTTAGAAGAGTTATTTGTTGTAGTAAAACTAAAGTACACGCGTAAATCTTACCACTACACACACCTATTTTGAATGATTTTGTGGCTGTCCTTCTTGTACTACAATAGTATCTATAGTCCTGGATTTTTATATATTAAGATAGGTCTATTCTTTTTGTATTTCCCCTTACCTCATCTTACTTTATCCTATTGAACGACGTATTCTTTGGAAAACTGAATTTCAAGTCAATGGCGCCTGCGGGCTTGTTCCATATGAATAAGCTTCTTAAATAATAATAATAATAAAATAATAAATGGTAATGCAATAATAATTAATAAATAATAATAATAATAATTAATAATAAGTAATAATAATGAATAATAATAATATAATTATATCGATCGCCCGGCGGAATTCAAGATTTGTTGGTCTCAGGATTCTCGAGGATTTGCCGAACCAGCTCAGAAAAAACAAAGGTTTCATTAATTAAATTGACAAAATAACTTGGAAAGACTGATGAATAGTCAGTTGCTGTTATAGATATTGCTTGCCAGTCCATCTAGGATGGTTTTTTTAATAGTTCTAATATAATTCATAAATGTTTACTTGTGTATATATGTAAAAGAATGCCATCTACAAGAAACTTAGAGAGAGAGAGAGAGAGAGAGAGAGAGAGAGAGAGAGAGAGAGAGAGAGAGAGTTACAAGGAGTTACAAGGAATTACAAGAATTAGAATGTCTCAAAGACTTGTTAGTACATCCGAGGAGACACCATGAAAGAGAGAGAGAGAGAGCGAGAGGTTCTTTCTTCTTCCAAGAAGAAATAACAGAATTCTGTGTAATCAAATGTAAGGAAAAAGTATCTAATAAGAAAGATACAGATACTTTCCGAGATTTTCTACATATAAATAGATCTGCAAGGCTCCACATTTAGTAAAAGAAGTGCCTTAAAGAATAGAAGTGTACAGGAATATAATGATTAATATCCGTAAGGTAGATGAAATCCAAAAGGCGTTTCTGCATTGCAAGTCTTACACATGGGAAGGATAGAAATACTCGCAGCTCATAATGAATGGAATTTTACGAGAGGTTTTGGGATAAAAGAACAAATAGAAAAATAGAAAAGATAATAAAGAGAGAGAACCGAGGGCAAAATGAACCAAAGCGGAAAACGGGGGGAAATCGCAGACAAAAGTGGAATTAGAGAAAAGATGTAAAAATTAGATAAAGCGAATCGGGAAAAGGAATGAAACATAAAGGAAGAAATACGTATAGGAATTGGCTAAATTTGTGAGAATTGCAAAGAGGTTCAGTGAGTTTCAAGAAACTGAGATTTCATTATCTTGTTATAGAGGAAGACATAAAAACATTGATATTTTATTTTTAAAAAATACCTGAAGAAATAATACGGGGAAGGGATGGACTATAAGGAAATCAAAATCAGTAGGAAGGATTATTGTTTCATAAGATTTGTCTCCAAATCTTGTGAAACCTCTTCTTGGAAAATGTGCATTTCGTTCTGGGGATACCAAGAAAATTCTTGATAATCTGATAGCTGGGATAGGAAAAATCCTGATGGTTTCTTCCCTTTGTTTTTTAAAACAGTTTCTACTGTGTTAGCTTCCATGATCAGTATATTCTATAGATTTTTATGTCGACGTAGTATCTTTGCGGTTGAGCGCGAGCTTAGTAATACTGTACCTGTTCCAAAGAGCGGTATTTCTTAGACTGCAGTAACTATAGACCAACTTCTCTTTTCTCTGGGCTTTCCAAAGTTGCAGAGACTCATTTTAAGCTACTGTACAAGTATCTTGCATACAAAGAATTGTCAGTTGATAGTTAATATGCATATAGAAAGCATTGGGTACTTATAATACGCTTTGCTAGAGAACCTTGGTAAGGGTTTTAATTGTAGAGTAGTTTAAATAGATCTTAGTGCTGATTTCGATGTAGTAAATCATAAGGGACTTACTTATAAACTTCAGAATTTCAGAGCGGGTGGATATGTTTTAGGTTTACTTTAAGACTTCCTTACAGGTAGTCAGCAGCGGGTTGCTATTGATGGGGTCTTTAGTGAACCAATGAGCCTTGAGTTCCACCGGGTGGTACACTTGGTCCACTGTTATTCTTAGTGTATACAAGTGATAAGGTTATTGGCCTGAAACAAGGTTGTTCAGGATACCGATGATGCAATGCTTATGGGTGTGGTCAAGTCTCTACTTAAGAGAAATGAAGCTGCCCTTATTCTTAGTAGTGATATGGAGAGTATGATAAATAACTGTGTCTTTGGTGTTAACACTAAAAACACAGCCATTCAGGGGCAAGCCAATCTGACGCCAGACAACCCTCTCTCTCTCTCTCTCTCTCTCTCTCTCTCTCTCTCTCTCTCTCTCTCTCTCTCTCTCTCTCATCTACTGAAAGGTGCAGATCATAATCATGACTGATAATATTTCTGATTTTTCATTTAATATCTTAATTCATGGAGATTGGGACGTAGGCCAGTTGACGTGAGGTTAATACTTAAAGGCCTTTCTTATTTCTCCTGTCTTTCTCTTAATAATTAAGTGCTTTTGCTGTAGCTTGCTTTCACACTAATTAGCAAACACTGTCTTCATTTATGATGATCAAAAGAGTCTGTTATAAAGAAAGCAGCAGTAGTGGAATTTATTTTATTCTAAGTCTTTTCAATTATTCTTGTTATGTTCATTTCTTCAAGGCTTTTATCTGATAAGAGCTGCTGTATGTACATATTCTGGAAAAGGCGAAAGGCAATTTAGTTCTGAATAAAGTACCGTTTTTGTTCTGATGCATGAAGGTGGAAGTTAAACACGGCGTGATGTACGCGTAGAGTTTCGAGGTGTATGCACACGTGATTTTACAGTGGGCATACATAATGAAACTACGGACACATGTATAAATTCCACTTTATATACCAAAATAAACTACTTTATTCAGAATTATCATCTTTCGGTTTATCCACATTATGTACATCGGCCAGTTATTAGCAGACATCAGCCTTAAAGAAAAGATAATAATAGAAATAAAAGAAAAAACTGATGCTGCCAGAATAGGCTTAGAAGAGGGTCAAATTTCCTCAAATAATAATAATAATAATAATAATAATAATAATAATAATAATAATAATAATAATAATAATAATAATAATAATAATAATAATAATAATAGTTACTATTAAATTGTGCTTATTATTGGAATAATGATAACAATTACCAAACTTATATAGTAATGAAACAACTGTTATTCCAACAGGCTTTGGCTTATTACTAATAACTTTGCAGTTTCAAGACATGCGTAAGATTGAGAATGGTGGGACTTAAGGCACTTATAGTGAATGAATAGGGTCCAGGAATATAAACGAATCTGAGTGAAAGGGAATTTCTAAGGGGGTTTGAATCTGTTCTCCGATGGGTTTGGAGAATGGAAGGCGGCTGTAATATGGGATTTAAAGATAGGTAGAAGAGAAAGGGATGACATTGCTGGTAGCTAGGAAGTTCGTGGAATAAATGTAAATGGATAGAGTTCTGTGAAAGTCTATTTAAAAGGGATCTTGACTCTTGGCAATAAGCTGACGATGAGTACTCACAAGGTATTTGGGAAAGAGGACATTTTACTTAATGCATTGGTACCCAAATCCTGTTCCCCTGGCATTGTAATACATTCCTGTCTTTTTACAAAATTATCATTTATTTTTTTATTTTTTTTTTTTTTTAGATAAATGACATCTCTTTCTGTATTTCTCTTGAACTCCCCTAAGCTCTTCTTCATGATTACAATATTGTTTGGAAGCTTGAATTTCAAGTAAGTGGCGTCTGCGGGTTTGTTCCATAAGATTAGGTTTCGTCTTCTGAATAATAGTAATAATAAAACTTAGTTTCTTTGGTAAGAAATAAAATATGAGAGGGATTTCATAGACCCGTCCTAAAACAAAAAATAAAACCCAAGAAAAAACCGGACTACATCAAAGATTAAAAGCAAGAACCACCCAGGTACCGTCTCAGAATTTGGAGAATTTTCTGGGCGGTAGTAATTTAGCCTGAGTTTTAATAAGGGCTGATCCCCGAGATGAATAGAGACAAGGAGAGCATCATGCATCATTAGAAGTCATTTTTGAGGCTGCCTGGGAAGATTATGAGTTTTATCAACCGTTCCGTGATTTAGTGGTCATATTGAATGATTACAGAAAGGTTGGGAGGGAAAGAAGGAAAATTTATGAAAATCTTCAGTGGTACAATTTTAGAAGGAAGGGTTAAGCAACAGACAAACGGCGGCGGGTTCAGTAATTACTGATTTCTGGCGAAGAAATAAAAAGAGTACTATGTTCTTAAACGCAACTGATTCAAATACAATTTCACTAATTAGTTAAAAGAGACTCCTGAAAAATTATCATTCAAGGAATCGAAATGTGAGCTGAATACTTCTGCTTCCTATATCCCGAGGGAATAAGAGCAGAGCAAAACCGACCTATCACAGGAGAGAGTTATCAGTCACGGATCGTAGCGCAGGACACTGGCAGACAAGGCGGTGGTGGTCTTTCGTTACGTTCTCCTTACAAAGTTATTGTTTGTCTTTATTTCAGTATAACATAAATGTGTTTTTGGTTCCCATTACAAATGAGATCCTGCACAGTGTGTATCCACGGTGCAGTCTCGGTCAGATGACATTGCTTTCGATTCTCTCTCTCTCTCTCTCTCTCTCTCTCTCTCTCTCTCTCTCTCTCTCTCTCTCTCTCTCTCTCTCTGGCTGGTTTCTGTTTCGCATAAATATCTGTTGGGTTTTTGTTAGATATGAACGATGTCATATTGTTACATAATCCAATTTAAAACTGACAGTTGGTGATGCTTCACTCAACATTAAAATGACAATGGCATATTCAGAAAAAGACTTATCCCCAGTCCTTTCAGTTACAATTCAAAATAAACGGAGAGTCTCTCTGTCACAACAAAAGCCCTAATTTCTGAGAGCTTTCCTCTTCCAAAGGGAAACAGTTCTATTCTGCTCTTACCTGAAGACCAACATCCCAGGCAAACGCTGCACGAAAGAAAGACATCTGCATAAGAGCGCAACAAACAAAGCTCTTGAATACAATAACGTGAAGTTAGTGGGACTGAGGAAGATTGCTTAGTGATCCCCAGACATTTTTGCTTTTGCTTTCATGCTCATGCATTTTCCTTAATATACTGGGCTTCAGTGCCATTTGCTAAATGTGTAACGAAAAAGGTTGAAAAATCTAGCAATGAAGCTAGTTATTTCTAATGTTCAAATATGCTTGAGTAGAAATGCTAACGTCTTTCATAACCAGAACAGAGTAGATAAAAGCTGTCAGTGTTATTTCCCTGGTGAGAAAGGATGAAATGCAGTAGAGCAAGAAGAGAGTAGGGCAGACCAACCTTTTAGATCTTGTAGGAGTCGTGAAAATAAAACAATGGCATTCTCGCTGTTCTGTAAGGTGGGTCTCTCTGTTTTCATTTGTTTCTGTGGCTTGCCAGAACTATCGATTTCTAGGAGTTATGAGACTACACCAGTGTATCTCTCTCTCTCTCTCTCTCTCTCTCTCTCTCTCTCTCTCTCTCTCTCTCTCTCCCTGTAGGCATATACTAAATAAGATATAAACAGCTATTCCGTTATCCTAAAAAAATAGGCAAAGTATCGACTGAAAAAAGTTACAGACTCTTAATGACCTGTCATAAGAGATGTGGTCTAACGACAGTTTTATAAGGATGCTGAAGTGGTTTAACTTTTAGTGTTTTTGGTGATTTTAGCAAAGAGCTACAAACTCACGAACAGTTTCAGCGGCTCATCGTTGGGATGTGGGAATATCATTGACTGACTTTATCGTTGCCCTTTTGATCTGCGCCATGGTTTCTTCATTAAGTTCTGTGTACCTGAAAAAGCGTGCAGAGATTAGCTCTTAAGAACTATATTACACTTGCGAAACAGAAAATGAAAACGAAATTGGTAAAAGCAAAGGAAATTGGTACAAGCATCATCAAAAGTGTACTATACGCGTTAATGATTAACGTACTTCTCTGAAAATACGCTTTGATGATATTCATTTTCTACCTACAACTTCAAATTAATGTTATTTTAATCTATATTTTTCCTGCATTTGTAAACGACAGAGCTTATTGTGATTTCATTGTAAAGTAGAGTATTAAATGGTAATTTACGGTTATTTAATTTTCCCATTACGCAAGAGAAGGAAATTGATATATATATTTTAAATGCCGATTTAATATGTAGTCATTAAAAGCATCTGTTTTAGAGTAAGTCATCTCGAACTTTTTCTGTCGTGTCGGTGGAAGTTATTCTGGGACTATCTTATTATACTCCGTAAGGTGGTAGTGACGTCAGTGTACCTCAAGCTGTAGGCATTGTTTGTTTGTTTGTATGGTGTTTGTACGTTGCATGGAACCTGTGGCTATTCAGCTACGGGACCAACGGCTTTACGTGACTTCCGAACCACATCGAGAGAGAACTTCTATCACCAGAAATACACATCTCTCCCCCATCAGTGGAAGGCCCAAGAATCGAACTCGCAGCCAACGAAGTGGCACGCCAACTCTATACGACCACGCAACTGAGGGGCTTGCTGCAGGCATTGTAGGCATTGCTTAAGGTTCTTTGCAGCGCCCCTTCGTCCCCTAGCTGCAAACCCCTTTCATTCCTCTTACCGTACCTCCGTTTATATTATTTTCTTCCCTCCTACTTCCCTCAGCCCTCTCGTAATAATTGATTCATAGTTCAACTAAGAGGTTTTACTCCTGTTACACCTTTCAAAAGTTTCACTGTCAATATCAGTCTCAGCGCTTGGACTGAGACATATTTTTGTATTCTGTTCCGTTCTCTCAGTGTTTATAATCTTATATGGCGTTAAGGGATGTTTGTAAAAGGGCGTTTCTGAAAGAAAAAGGAAAACGGTTTCAGGAGGACACTGATATAACATCCAAGAGTCCGCATTAACGAGAGAAGGGAGAAAAAGACCATTGTCGTAATCACAGCAGTCTTCTCCAATTAGTGTTGTGAAGGACGTGCAATTACACTGTTGATCCTAATCTTAATTCTACAATCAAGGAATTTTGACATATCGAATAGCATACAAATATCAAATAGTTTTACTTAAGAAAAAAAGAACACTTTTCAGAGACATGAAAATGTGGACAGTAACTTAGTTTTATCTTGGAATGGGGTCAATTTGCCACTTACGGATTTTTTTAATGTGTGTATTACGTGGTTTAGCGAGTTCATTAATTTTTCGGAACTGGAAAACTTCACCGGATGTGGAATGTTGACAAATCACGTCACAAATTTGTCATCACTGGAATGCTGGAATTAAATTGTTCAATAATTAATTTGCGATATTAAAGATAGCAATACTTAAGCATTGCTTAGGCACAGACAGGAAAACTGAA
>NC_087207.1:91781529-91794029 GCF_015104395.2 Macrobrachium nipponense
TTAACGATTTAGGCGGAATTAATGGAAGCATTAACTTCTGATCCTCTTTTGAGAAGTCTGCAGCTGAAATCATAAGCTCACACCTACTTCGAATTTTTTGGGCAAACCTTTTGAAACCGTCGCTTTGATCGTCCGTTCAGGTAATTCGTTCACGTAATGAGATTTCCAGTCTACCCCTGATTCATAATCTTCGTTTAACTGATAACGACGTATTCCATCATCTTTCCTTTCCACTGGCAGTTGATTCTGTAAAGAAAGTGGACTCTGTCCTATTCATTCAATGAGACGACCGTTTCACGTTTTGATCAAAGTAGCTACGAAGAAAGGGGTGACCTTTGAAGGTGTTTCCACCTTGCTATCCACCGTCTGTTAAACAAGTATTTCATAAAGCAACTAAAAGGTTTTCCTCCTGTGAAGCCTTTCAGTCCTACCTATTCTCAATTTTCTTTTCAGCGCTGAATGGCTTCAAAAGTCCCAGTGCTTGGCCTTTGCCCTAAACTCTGTATTCAATTCAATTCAATTTGACGGTTTTTTGCTATTTTTTGAGCAGACTTCAGAATTCCTTTCAAGAGAAGGTTGCGAATCGATATGTAAACCTGTTATTCATGGCCTGTTAAAACATTCCACCCGACCCTACCTCCCACCCATATTTAATACGGCTACACAGTTTACAAGTTTTAAACAAGGTATCGATATCCCCGTATCAGTTAGAAATTTCTATTGCTTTCTCGAAGCACAAAACGCTGATGCCTTAACGCACATGAATAAATTGTCCATCAGCGATTCGTGTACAAAACCTCCAAGAATTTTGCAGTCTTGCATTCTTGCATCTTTCCATTCTTAGTAATCCTATCGTCCGCTCGCGTAAGACCAGCGACAGGTTTTATTCAGAAATTGAATAAAGTATAAATTCCCCAGAACAGTACCAAGGTAGCCTCTCTCTGTTTGATAAAGTGCCGACTGTAATGCGTTGTTTTCTCTGAGTGGGATATGAGTGTATCTCCACTTTTCCACCTTTTCCGATGTCCTGTTCCCTATAGACTAAGTAAAATCCGGCAACAATATCAGAAATTCGTCTCGAGAAAAAATGAGAGAGAGAGAGAGAGAGATGACTCTATGCTAATTTTTTTTTCTCGTGGAAACCAAGATATATTATCCCCAAAGCAACGCACTACGGCAGCCTACAAACCGATGAAAAATAATCCGCTTTGATTAAACCGAACTTATTGTATTTATTATTCTTTCTAAAATTCCAATGGAAGCAATTATATTACAACTGACAAAACCACAGCCCTTCATTGTGTGAGCTCGGTCGATAAAAGTGTTTGTTACTGAATGTAACATTGAGGCCATTTTTCCCGAAGATTTTTTTTCGTTTTCTAGCCAATCCTAACGAATTATCTGGCATAAAAACCAATGAGTGCATTGAAAACGAACTGTACGTATTTTTCCCCAACCTCTGATAGCATTGTTCATTGTGGCTGTTGTCGTTTTATATTTACAATACATAATTTAAAATCAATATTATTTTCCACTGTAACTTTTCTTATCAGTGAGAAATCTGTTTGGTTAATTGTATTATCATAGGATGACCTGAAAAAATTCGTGATGATTTTGATGAAGGTATTATATAAACTTTTTAATAAAAGATTTATGGAAAACAAATTATATTATTCATGTAAAAGAATCTCGTATTTCTTATTAATGGCACACAACACGTTGCTGAATAATGATTGCTTCATTTTATGAAAATCTTCAAATATAGTGAAATCTTTTTTATCGTACACATTAATGGGGAACATCGTTCAGTTATTCGAAAGTCTGCTTTGTTATTTTATATAGTAATATAGTTGGCTATATAATTGTGGATTTTCATTACACACAGCATAGTGTCTGCTAGTGTCCCGTAAGAGTAAGAGAAGCTGAAGGTTCAGACTTAATTAATTAAATGACATATGAGGCTTAGGATTAACACAAAGCAGGCCAAAGATGAATAACGAAATTTCCCAGGAGACCTTTGCGTCATGAGGCGTCGGGGGCTATGCTAATGATGCTGAGCACGTAGTCATATTTTCTCAAGGTGGACATAAATAAACGAGAAGCCCGGGGGGTTTTAACGTCCTTACATTTGGCAACGGAAATATTCAGCCATTCAGTTCTCTCTCATTTTCGGACCCAAGTGGGAATACAGTCAAGAGGTCCCTCGGGAGTTGCCGAAAATGTTGACGTAATTCGCCAGGTCCTGTTCCCTTTTCATTCTCTTTTCGTCCATCTTTTAAAGATTTTGGTAAATAGAAATTCATGAGTTCTGAAATATTCGATACCTTGTATATTGAAAGATTGGGTTGATCCGATTAAACGATTTTGTGGATTTCAAACTGACAAATATCAGGACATTTCTGAGAGGCAGATTTATTAGGATTGAAAGATTCCAATAACTTCAACTGGAAGAGTTGGATTGATGCAGATTTTTCTCGATGAAATGTTTTCTATTGTTGTCTTACGGTTTTCGGTGGAAATGACTAGTTCTGAAGTGAAATGACTTAATTAGGAGAATTTACAGTCACTACAGAAAGTGTTCATAGGTTATGATAAGCAGTTCTAGACAAAATATTACAGTTGTCACCAAATTTTACCTTAAAAAACCAGTTTGGATACAGCAGTTTTTTTTATATAGCAAACAGTAAAACCTCCTCCATCTCTCTCTCTCTCTCTCTCTCTCTCTCTCTCTCTCTCTCTCTCTCTCCCCGAAGAAGAAGAAGAAGAAGAAGAAGAAGAAGAAGAAGAAGAAGAAGAAGAAAAGCTATTCATATGTATATGGATTTTTTCTGGTAACGTGATTACAAATTTTTGCTAAGGGAAAAATGGTAAATTTTTCTTCTAAACATTTATAGATTGGCCTCAAAGAAATACTACCTCAAACTGCCTGAAGAGCGTGAGAGAGACATTATCTGGAGTACTTTGAGATCACGAGGAATATTACCTATTTACGCTGTGCTGCAAGACTTGGAATATTCACAGAGCCATCTAGAAGCGAGGAAGTTTAGACATTTTCAGATCAAATCCTGCGATTCAATTGCTTTGCTGTAATGTTTATCGGGCTGTGAAGGTACTGGGAACCTTCATCTGTCTGGAAAATCACCTACGCGCGTAATATACCCCATATTCTCAGCTTACGTGGAATTCTAAGAGTACCTCAACAATGATGTAATATTATACAGTTTATAGAAAGGACTGTCGCCGTAAGAGTATATTTTGTCTCTCTCTGGGTTTAAACCACAGATTTCTTTTACAATCCTGTTTCAAGGTGATAAAGAAACTGATTTCCCATCCTAAATTTCGGTACAGTTTTTATTCACTTTCAAGAATTATTGGAGTTTTAAAAGTGTTTAGGAATTATAGTAAAATATTTCAGGAAGGTTGTATATGAATGATGTTATGAAAAATATGGACAGATTAATTTGCCTGGTGATTTTTAATCTAACGTAATTCTTCATCGTACTAAATCAGATGATACGATGAAAAATTCAATAATCTTTCGCGATAATAGGAAAGGTCCGTGCTTCGGCCTCACAGAAAATGGCTGTTAGCCTAAGATTAACCATCTCTTTCATTGTGTCAAGAAAGAACTGATTCTGGTGCGGAGTAGAGTCTTAATTTCATGTTTCTTCACCCTATAAATATCACATCCAAGTAACGCATTTTATTTTCATTTATTACCATTAATTAAGTAAAATGTTTTGTTGTTAATGAATTCACCAGATACTCGCTTTTATCGTAAGACTGAAACAGATGGGTTCTCCCTAATACTTAATCTTTTACACCTACCTTTCTATCGACATTGTCAAATCGAGTTCTGTGAAAATTTGAAGCGAATTTCATATTTATTAATATTATATTCCTAGAGAGTTTAAATGTAACATGGTTTTTTATAGGTATAGTTTCCGATATAACTTGACTCCATAATGCTTCGTGTTCAGAGCACCAGACGATGTAGGTCCTCTTCTACGTGACTCTGGAATGAAGGACGAAAATCATGATGCTGATCCTGTCACTGGGGGACTGTCAGCAAATAAGAAACTTATTTGCGAGTTGGCGCTGGGGAGGGAAAATTGTGACCTGTTTTCGGAAAATGAAAGCTCTCTCTCTCTCTCTCTCTCTCTCTCTCTCTCTCTCTCTCTCTCTCTCTCTCTCTCTCTCTCTCTCTCTCTCACATAATAACAAGAGAAAGGAAAGCAATAGAAGGTGTTTATTTTTTGAAGCTGTATGTGCTTTCTCTGAGTGCGTTCTTTGTTAAATTTGATTGTTAATCTGCCATTTCTTTGTGGCAAAAGCATCATTATTCAAATATGTTTGATTTAAGTATCTATCTTAAAAAAATCTATCATTAAGGTTTTCTTCCTAAAGTATTATTTCTACCTTTCCCAAAGAGTCATAGGTCCCAGACATTATGATGATAGCTCCACCAATGTAAGGAGCAAATATTTGCAGATAAATCTGTTTCTCCGTCGCTTCTTGAACTAAGGTGACGCCTTGGCTCTATATCAGTGATTCTTCCTCTTCTTTTAGTGATGCCACCCTAACTAATGTAATTGGGATGAAATTACGGAGTTTTCAAGGTAAAGCGAGAAACAGGGCAGCATTCCTTTGACTAATTTACAGAAAAAATAATAGAAGTTAGAGAATGGGTAGACTTTGCAACGATTTGACTTCAAACTGTTTCTCGTCGTTAACAAACACTCTTTGATTGTAAGTCAAAGACTGTTGCCCTTAAACTGTTTAACAAGAGTGATCGTTAAATTAACAATGTTTACTCTTCCCTGTTGCCCGCGATTGCCTTCGAATCTGACCCTTCAAATGTCACCTGATCCGCCATGTTTGCAGACGTAGCATTTGTCCAATAGATTCTCTTTGTCATTTCTGTTTGATTAAGTGACGGTTTTATCCGCTCGGTTCAAAAGGCAGCTGTTTGATGCTGTGATTGGTTCTCGTTCTTATTTACTGTTCGCTCGCTCTTTTGAGATACTAATTTCCTGCGCGGTTCTCTTTAATTAATATTCTAATTTTCCCGATTGTTCGCACTAACACAGTTTCTCTTACTCATTCCATAGTGATTGGGGTTTCTACTAATCTGGTATTTGCTAAGAATAGTCATTGTTTCATACGTTTCATAAAGTGATTGAGTTTTTTATTAATTTGGTATTTACTAAGAATAGTCAATGTGTCACTTATACGTTTTATAGAGTGATTAGGTTTCATACTAATTTGGTATTTACTAAGTATAGTCAATATGTTATTTATGTGTTTCATAAAGTGATTTGGTTTTCTACTTATTTGGTATTTTTTAGTAAGAATACCGAATGTGTCACTTATACGTTTCATAACGTGATTGGATTTTCTACTATTTTGGTATTTACTAAGAATAGTCTATGGGTCACTTATACATTTCTGAAAGTGATTGGGGTTTCTACTAATTTGGTATTTGCTAAGAATAGTTAAAATGTTAATTATATATTTCATAAAGTGATTGGGTTTCCTGCTAATTTGGTATTTGTTAAGAATAGCCAATGTGTCACTTATATGTTTAATAAAGTGACTGAATTTCTTACTAATTTGGTATTTACTAAGAGCAGTCAGTGTCTCACTTATATGTTTCATGGAGTGATTAGGTTTCTACTAATTTTGCTATTTACCAAGAATAGTTAAATGTCTCGCTTATACGCTTCTTAAAGTGATTGGGGTTTCTACTAATTTGGTATTTACTAAAAAGGGTTTCTACTAATTTAATATTTAATGAGAAGTTTTCCACTAATTAATATTTAATAAGAAGCGTGTTCCACTAATTTGGTTTTTACTAAAAAGGGGTTTCTACTAACTTAACATTTACTAAAAAGGGGTCTTTATTTATTTAATATTTATTGTTTTCTAGTAATTTGGTATTTACTATGAAGTGGCTGTGGATCTAGGGAAAGCAAAAATGACAGGAGCGATTCATCAACTGGATGGGTGGATATTCTGGTTCGGACAGCTGATGTCAGAGCATTCATTGCTATTATTGCAGAAACAAATCCACAGTTATGTATACGTACATATATTTAACGTTAAAACTGCAAAGATAGCTTTCGGGAATCTGTACGGGGAACCGAACAGATTCCCAAAAAATATCTGTAAACTTTTATCGTTAAATACATGTACATATACTACATAACTGTGGATTTGTTCCTCCATTTTAAAGTTCACGTTACTATGAGTATTTTCCATTGTTATTTTTAATATTAATATAATTTCAAAATCTCAATTATGCTGTCCGGTTTGGTTACAGCTAGGCCAGCCCTAGGAGAGCTGTTAATCAGCTCAGTGGTCTGGTAAAACTAAGATATACTTAACTTTTAACTGAGTATTCTATGTATTCGTTTTTGATGTTAGTTACGCGATCGTAGACTTTTAATTTAGGCTGTTCGGGCTTAATTTCTAAATATAGAAGCCTTTATTTGTGTGTGGGCTTATTTGTGTATTTTTCTTTCTACCGTTCATTACTTGACGGTGCAAGGAATGCTGCTGGGTTTGTCAAAGAAAAAACACATATGCAACTGCCATTATACATCAGTAAAAGCATAGTTCAACTGTGGGAGTCACTTCTAAAAGGTATAATGATATCCACTTAGTCTTGAATTTGATATTCAACTCGATGGGTTGATATTGCTTTTGGAGAAGTATATTACCCCCGTAGTGGGTTACTTCCGTCAGTGCACTTCATGTAGGCATTACTTGAGGTTCTTTGCAGCGTCTTTGTCCCTAGCTGCAACCCCTTTCGTTCCTTTTAATATACTTCCTTTCATTCTCTTTCTTCCATCTTTCTTTCCACCCTCTCCTAACAATTGATTCATAGTGCAACTGCTTTCCATCTGATACATCTTTCAAACCCTTTACTGTTAATTTCCATTTCAGCGCTGAATGACCTCGTAGGTCCCAGTGGTTGGCCTTTGGCAAAAATACTATATCCAATTTAATTCAGTCCAGGAGTATATACTACTGAGATTTCATTCGCCCTTAGGAGACTTCCTGATCTTCACAAACATTCATTACTGCTTGCAAATCTTGAAAGAACATCCCTTAATTTCAAATAATTCATGTCGCTGGGAATTTCAACAGAAATTATATTTTTGCTTCGCTACAAAAAAATTTTTTTCTCGCTATTTTCGAAATGAAAAGCGGTTCATCTTTCTCTACTTCCGCCCGAGGTCATATCACAGGAGGTGGAAGTTTTATTCAGATTGAATTACGTTCTCAGAGAATGTATGAATGCTGTCCAGTTTTCCCTGGGAAAATCATTCTCTCTCTCTCTCTCTCTCTCTTCTTGTCGCATCGTCCTCTCTCTCTCTTCTCTTTCATCTCTCTCTCTCTCTCTCTCTCTCTCTCTCTCTCTCTCTCTCTCTCTCTCTCTCTCTCTGGACGAAGTGAGAATGGAATTTAAGATGCGTAACAAGATTTGTTTGTTCATATCAGAGCTTGTGTTTCACCATTGTTGAATGTCCTTATTGTAAGATATACAAATATTTGAATTATAGTGATTCGAAGCAAATAAGCAGAAAAAATTAACGTTTTTATTAAATAATTACTAAGTTTGTTTGTACTGTCACCCTAAGACATTTAATGGAAATGTCTGTCTCTGCATCTCTTCTCACAAAGACGTCCCAAGTCAATGAGATGGAAACTGCTGGCTTAGGTTTTGATCTCCATTCTGTGTTTGGTTTGTTTATGCGCTGAATTCTGTCAAAATTAGAGGCAACGGTTTTCCTGCTTGTGCTTTTTTTCCCCTCTTAATGTCTGCGTATAAACAATGAAATGAAGGAATCCATTCACGGTCAGCCATAATAGAATTCCCCTTAATGATCCAATACAAATTATTTACTCATAATTAAGGACAGCATTTAATTGAATTCTTTTAACGATCCAACATAAATTAATAAGATTACTCTGAACATTACAGTACAAATTATTTGCTCTTAGTTGAGGTCAGCATTTAATTGAATTCCTCTTAATAATCCAATACAAATTATTTACTCATTTAAAGTCAGCTTTAATGAAATTCCTCATAACAACAAGTGCAAGTTATTTACCCATAATTAAACAAGAAAATCATATTCCTCCTTATAAAACATATGGAATCTACACACACATACACGAAAGACTTCCAATTTATCACAAAGAAATCGATTGCCTTGACGGAAAGGCCAACTTCGATTCGCTGAGTCGTTCATTGAAACTGCTTCGCCGATTCAAGAAATCGTCCTCTCAATCAATACTTTGCAGGATACATGAGGACTGAATGAGGAATAATGCCCACTGAGAGGAAAAGCGTCCCTCTGCTTTTCAATTGCATCTGGAGGGGTCTACTCAGCAATCCATTGCAGCATTTGAATCAGTTTTACGTTTGGATGCGGACGACAAATAGGAATGAGATGGATCCCAACTGGGACGCCTCCAGTCTGTGTCCGAAAAAGGATTGTTTCTCCCGAATATTGTTTCGATTGACTGTCGCCTGATAGCTGAAGACTATGCCACATTTTAACGAGAGAGAGAGAGAAAATATTTTCGAATGAGGTTCAGAATTCAAGCAAACTCAAGCTTTGTAGATGGTATCTTATTATTGCGAATAATTAACCTCAAAAATTGTAACGCCCAACACAGAAGCAGTTAAAAAACAATTTGAACTGTACCTTAAATTAGTGAAAGCATACAAATATTTACTGAACCCTTCTAGGAGTGAATAAACTGCCTAGAAAACAAAGAAACAATTATTTGAAAGGAGGTGGGGTGGGAGGGGGATGGGGGAAGACCTGTAGCTCCCATTTGTTGGAATAGGAGTCTTTTGAGAAAAGCTTAACTATTAAAAAAAAAAAAGAAGAAGAAAATAGAGAAGCTAACAAATGCTGCTTTCACAGAAAACTACACTTACGTCAGAAATAAAGTATTTCAGGTGTATTTTCTCTCTCTCTCTCTCTCTCTCTCTCTCTCTCTCTCTCTCTCTCTCTCTCTCTCTCTTTCTTTCTATTGAATCATAAAGGAATTTTCCCCGGAATGGGGAAAAAGCCTTACTTACCTTAGTGGATATTAGAGGGTTCTTTCATAGTGAACGGTCAAGACTTTTATGTATCCTAATTATTACATGGGAAAATTGATGTT
Organism: Macrobrachium nipponense; assembly: GCF_015104395.2. Taxonomy (NCBI): domain Eukaryota; kingdom Metazoa; phylum Arthropoda; class Malacostraca; order Decapoda; family Palaemonidae; genus Macrobrachium; species Macrobrachium nipponense. The sequence continues at coordinate 91,790,716 of NC_087207.1, forward strand.
TGAAGAAGAGTGGGCGTTAACGGGGAAATTCTTATGGGAAGTAATTCCCGATTTTGAATTCTGTTTCTTTCTCTTGAGTTTCACATCACAACACTCGGTTGCTCTCGGTTCCTCTCTCACCGTGTACTGTTTATACTTACATTATCAAGAGTCTTTTTAGATCACAGGCTACATCAAACAAGTAAAGGATGGGCCGAAGTTCCTACTACTCAGTCGAGTTTTTTGTACATCGTGTAATGCTGTATGAAACTCTCAGCCATGGCCATGAAACTCTCAACCGCGACCCATGAAACTTTCAGCCACCGCCAGGTGTTGGCTTGCGTTATTGTAGACGTACGATCATGGTTAACTTTTAACCTTAACTAAAATAAAGATTGCTGAAGGTAGATGGCTGCAATTTTGTATGTTTGATGATTGGAGGAATGATGATACACATATCAATTTGCAAACTTCAAGCCTCAGCCGATTTTAAGATCTGAGGGCAGAAAACTAAAAATACTAGGTGGAAAAAGAACGCTATTAACTGCTTCAGTTTCTCTTGAGCTGGAGTTTATGGAAACGCTAAACGAAAGCAAATACTTTGGAAGATGAATACGATCTGTAAATCCAGCAGACTGCAATTGCATGCGAACTAAGGTCATACATCAGTCTAGTATTGCTAAACCGAAATGAATCCGTGTATGACGATGTCGATTTAGGCATAACGTTTTAAGATGAATACCATTAGCCATATGGCGGAATTTAGGGAAAACTGATATAGTGTAAGGGAAACTAACGCAGGTTTCAAAAAATAAAAAAGGAAACTTAGATGGCATGGATGTTCATCTAATCACTCCAAACGACATACAAGAAGAGTATCATCGGAGATATGCGCTACTTACAAACGTTCATATTCTGTCTTCTCATGGTGGTGGCTGATTGAGAGAGAGAGAGAGAGAGAGAGAGAGAGATTCAACTATCTCCTCAGAAGAGCATTATGCCGTAGAATTGTGATGCAGATCTATAGCTTTGCATATTGAAGGCCTGGAGAGACTCCAAGAGACTTGGTTCGGCCTCCCATCGGAGGGAATAAACACAAAGCGTGAAATCTTTTAAGATGTTTTGAAAGGAATTAAATTAAAGTTTGAAAGGAAAATTGCGTTTTCGATAGAAGAAAGTCTTTTAAGCAAATTTTAGGGAAAGATTTTGTGGAAATATTAACGTAAAGTTAGTTGCAGCAACCAATGCATTAGATTTCAGTCGTCAGCCAAGAATGGTTAGGGTTCCCGATAAACTTTCATATCTATATTCTTACTTGGAATTCCACTCAATATGTACGAAAGTTTTACCATAGAAGAAACTAAATCTACACACACACACACACACATGCATACATACATACATATTATATATATATATTATATATATATTTATATATTCTATATATATTTATATATTTCTTTCTTCTTTCTTTTTCGATTCACTTACAATTACTTTTCTGTAATGATTATTTAAAGATATCATTAGTTTCTTGGGAACGGAAACCAGGCAACGGAAAAGTAAAAGCAATCAGTTCTCCTTTCGGTATTCAGAGTTCCAAGGATCTATACATCTGAGACAGGATGATATTTCCATTCAACCTCAATATTTCCACTTTGTTGGAAAACCTGAGTAATCCATGTATTTGCGTTCTACGTTAAATTGTATATATATATATATATATATATATATATATATATATATTATATATATATATATATATATATATATATATACATATATACAGAGAGAGAGAGAGAGAGATAGAGAGAGAGTATCTGCGTGCGTAGACCTTTCTTGCGAACGAGATGAACAAAATAACTGAAAGAAAATATAAAATGAAACTGAAGAGGAAAAGGCGCTTCCTCGGTCAAGGCTTTTCAAGTCGAGTGCTCTTGGATTTATTGTAAATGGGTTGGCTGTGACAGGTTACCTATGGAACGTTTTCCCCAATTCCTGGGGAATTCCTTCACTTATTCTATGGTACATACATAGCCTGAGTGCATTTCGTCAACACTTCGTCACTACTACTCTCTTCCCCATTAAGGCAAAGCACATTCTATCTCATTCAATCAACGTTTGTAAGTTTCTAGATTTGCTTGATAAGGAAAATTCTAAAAAGCTGCTGTTTATAAAATGCACAAGAACCAAGAGACTAATCGATGTCTCTATGCGTGAGAAAGAGATTGGTGGAATGAATTCTAACACTGAAGATTACGGTGACCTGAGAAAGTGTGCGCGCGTGCGTATATATATATATATATATATATATATATATATATATATATAATATATATATATATATATATATATATATATATATATATATATATATATATATATATAATACACGTGTTTGTGTGTATCATTTCGTTGAGCATCTCTGAATAACCAGTGAAATAAACATCCCCACCTGCATTATTCATAGAATACATATATAGGCCTTTCTATAAAACTGGAAATGAATAAAGTGGAGGTTACCCAGTTCATTTCTATTCAGAAGTTTTTTAAACGGTGTTAATCCAAAACTTGAATCAAAAGCATTATTATTATTATTATCATTATTATTATTATTTTTTATTATTAGATATATATATATATTATATATATATATATATATATATATATATATATATATATATATATATATATATATATATATATATATATATATATATATATATATATATATGTGTGTGTGTGTGAATATTTTTTCTTTTTTTCTTTTTTGTCTATCAGTCCTCCAATCCGACTGGGTGGTATTTACAGTGTGGGGTTCCGGGTTGCATCCTGCCTCCTTAGGAGTCCATCACTCTTCTTACTGTGTGCCGTTTCTAGGATCACACACTTCTGCATGAGTCCTGGAGCTACTTCAGCCTCTAGTTTTTCCAGATTCCTTTTCAGGGATCTTGGAATCGTGCCTAGTGTTCCTGTGATTATGCGTACAATTTCCACTTGCATATCCCATATCCTTCTTATTTCTGTTTTCAGGTCTTGATACTTAACCATTTTTTCCATTTCTTTCTCATCAACTTTGGTGTCCCATGGTATTGCGACATCAATATATATATATATATATATATATATATATATATATATATATATATATATATATATATATATATATTATATATATATATATATATGATATATATATATGTCTATCTCATATATATATGTATATATCTATATAAATAAATTAATATAATATAATAAGTAATACTGATATATATATATATTATATATATAATATATATAATATATATAGTATATTAATATGTAATATATCTATAGCT
>NC_087207.1:91799029-91809029 GCF_015104395.2 Macrobrachium nipponense
TCAAGTGAGGTGGAATGTAACCGCATCGGAAGCTATAAAATGGCTTTTGAAAGCACTGTAGTCTACAGACGCCTGGAATGGCAAGAGGAGAAGAGCTACGTGGCAGAGAGAAAGGCTCAGGTATCAAACAGTTTGATCTGGAAAATACTGAGTTCTCTCGATATATTATGTGCGGAAAAGAGTCCACCATAACATTAGGAAGGGACCTGAAAGGATGTGATCAAATTCATTAAATTCTCTAAGACCAAAATCGAACATTTCACTTTCAAACGAAACGAAAATGTGCAGAAAATAAGTACTTAAATCAGGTTTTCAGTGTATTCAGTAATCACAACTATGAAAAGACTTTTTTTTTATTATTATTATTTTTCCCCATTAGCCGTTAAAAAATGAGCGAACAACATCTGTCTTTTCGGAATTTCAATGAGAAGACTTTAATTAATGCAGGGAAAATGGGTCTCCCCAAACACTGTCACTGTGAGGGATAAATGCATTTCTCTTCGTTACGAAAAGGTTCAAATACAATTGTTTTTCCGCGGATAAGAATAATGTTGGGAGGAGCAATGAAAGTTTGCATTATTTCAGTGATGTCTGTACTGTTTTGAAAAAAAAAATGGATAACTCAAGTTTTCTCAAAGTTCACTTTCAAACTAATGAACGTGATGTGTAAAGGAATCATCTACAAAGTAAAAGGTTGCAGTCTCATCGCCAAAATGTTTTATATCTAAATTTCTTTTGGATTTCCTGAACTTCAATTCCAAAGGAATTTTCATTCCTTGGCGCCTTTAATGAGGATTGAACGGCGGACAAAGTAAACAAAATGAGAGAGAGAGAGAGAGAGAGAGAGAGAGAGAGAGAGAGAGAGAGAGAGAGAGAGAGAGAGTGAGCAGTTAGGTATTCAGAGGAGGTAGCATGTGCAGGACCCTTGAAGACTTATTCGTTATCAAGTATTTGAATAATACGACACATTTTCAGTCCCAATTGTCTCTCCTCCTCCAGTTAAACAAGTGTTCGCTGTATACAAGAGGAAAGGAAGTCATTCTGAGTCATGAGAAACACCCTCTGTTAGTTGATTAAAGGGAACATATTTTGACCTTCAAATTATCGTATCTTGACAGACTTGGGGAGAGAGAGAGAGAGAGAGAGAGAGAGAGAGAGAGAGAGGAGAGAGAGAGAGATATTCATATTTAGCCTCGTGCCCGGACTTGGAGAGAGAGAGAGAGAGAGAGACGAGATGAGATGGTAAGAGTAGAGAGAGAGAGAGAGGAGAGAGAGAGTTTATTAATTTATAGCCTCGTGCGGATCTTGGAGAGGATTTGAGAGAGAGGAGGAGAGAGGAAGAGAAGAGAGGGAGAGAGAGAGAGGAGAGAGAGGACAGGAGTATCTATATTAAAATTCAGCCTCGGGGGTGGCCAGGATTTGGAGAAGAGAAGGGGGGGAGAGAGAGAGAGAGGACGAGAGAGAGAGACGATGTGGAGAGTATTCATATTTGTATAGCCTTCGTGCCGGGACTTGGAGAGAGAGAGGAGATGAAGAGAGAGAGGAGAGAGAGAAGAAGAGTATGTCTATATATAGCCTCGTGCCGGATTTGGAGAGAGAGAGAGAGAGAGAGAGAGAGAGAGAGAGAGACAGATTTCAAATTATCGGGGGTGAGAGAGAGAGAGAGAGAGAGAGAGAGAGAGAGAGAGAGAGAGATTTTAAAGCTTTGTGATGGACTTGTGGAGAGAGAGATTATAAAGCCTTGTGACGAACTTGTATAGAGAGAGAGAGAGAGAGAGAGAGAGAGAGAGAGAGAGAGAATTTTACAACCTCTTCCTCCCACCGAGCCTCGCATATAAACAGCTTCACCTCACGACAGTCTTCCCCTGACGAAGGCCTCCAAGATAATTACATCCTGACGTACCCATCACAGACATAGAGCTCCCAAACCAGCCGGTGCTCTCTTCGTCACGAGGAATCAAGACATATCGGAAATATTTTGCCTCTGTCCCTGGAAGGAGAATCATGGACTTATAATTCTAATTCTAACATTGGACTTCGATTGAAATGCAAACTTTTCTCAGTTCACGCTCTGAAAACGATTTTTCCTGAAACGTTTGAGATTTAATGTTTGGGAGGAATTAGCAGTGCCATACTTTCTTCATAATGGGCAAAACCCTTCCACTGGCATAGCAGAAACGGAAAAAAATAAAGAGAGAAACATTTTGAAAATATGTAAGAAAAAGGTTGTCTGGGCAAAGGTTATAGAAGAATGCTGAGCGCACTTTGACGATGCTATAATGCTCTTCAACCAACACTTTTTAAAGCTCAGAAGATTTCCTCTCCCCTCGACCCCTTCCACCTCTCCCTCGGTCTTTCTCTCACTTGAGGAAATAAGATAACTGGGACTCATGTTCTTCACGTAAATTATCTTTCTCGTCCCTTGTTCTTCCTTCCATTTACCAAATCATGTCCTTCTCTCTCTCTCTCTCTCTCTCTCTCTCTCTCTCTCTCTCTCTCTCTCTCTCTCTCTTCAAGAGACTCGTACGCGGACCATTCTATTTTATATTTCAAAGGTTCTCGTTGATCAAGCAAGGCAGAGGAATGTCATTAAGAGCCAAGACAGCAATGAGTGCTTTCCATTTCCCGTCAGATGCCTCCATCTCATTTCACGTTTGGCTGCAACGACGCTCTTCATTCTCATTCGTTTACTTTCATTATCAATCATTTCTCTTTACATCTCCGACTTCAGTGGTGGGTTTAGTGCAGTCAGTGCACCCCATGCGGTGCACCGTAGGTATTACTTAAGCTTCTTTGTACTGTCCATTTGTCCCCTAGCTGCACCCCTTTCATTCCCTTTACTGTACTTCCGTTCATATTCTCTTTCTGCTATCCTACTTTCCTCAACCTTTTCCCAACTATTGTTTCATAGTGGAACTGCGAGATTATCTTCCTGTTACGCCTTCCGGACCTTTTTCCCTTCAGTATCCGTTTCAGCTCTGTGACCTTTGGCCTAAATTTTTCTGTATATTTTATTCCATTTTTTGCATCTTCGACATCATTTTCAGCCTTTGTGATCCGTTTTGGTAACAAGATTACTGCCTTGTTAAGGCATACTTGAAATTTGGCATTATTTTGAAAAATGTTGGAGTCCAAATTATTTAAGCAACAAATATGGGTGGCAAGGTATATTAGCTAATGTTAGTGTTCATGGCGAATGATTGGGAATGGCAGATTGCTCAGATAGCTTAGATTACGAGTTATGGGAACTAGGCAATGGAAGAGGTTTTGTCAAAGTTACGATAACAACAAACAAAAATAAAAAAATAAAGTTGTGTGAGCCAAGCAAAGGTTGCAGGAAATGCAGAAAGGTGCCTAAGGGGCAAAGCTTCGAATGAGTAAATTGATTGTGGAGTTAAAATGATTTGCAGAGTATTTGCAGTAAAATCGCCTTTTCAGAGATGTGATAGTAGTAAAGATGATATTCATCTTTATAAAGTCTGATACGTCAGAGATGACTTTGTCTATATTAGACGATTGAGACCATTTTATGGGATAGCATTTCAGCTGAGGCTCGGTTAGCATCGCATAGTTTTCGTATCGAATATCATATTCTAAGTAGTCTCTCTCTCTCTCTCTCTCTCTCTTCTATTTTCTGTCTTTTTGCCAGCCCATCTGAGGAACATGTCAGGAGTGAGCGTAGATGTGTTTAAGAAAAAGCTCGACAAATATTTAAGCTGCATCCCAGACCATCCAACATTGGAAGATGAAAAATATACCGGAAGATGTAGTCATTAGAGATGCCTCACACTGAGGGGCCTGGGGAAATCCGAACGAGCTATAAGTTTCTGTAAGGTCTGTGATGTCCTACCATAGGTGTGATCGAATGGGAACGCCAAGACATTTTTCTCTCTTCTAACCATGTAAATGAAGCGAAACCCTGTTAGCCTTCTTTACTCGGGGAGTTTTTTTTTTTTTTTTATGCATGTTAAGAAATATGTGGACGCGTTGAAATTTCCATTATGACACAAGAAGCTTAACAAAGTCAATACCGCACCTGAATGTTTCAAAGCGCATCATATTAAGCTCCTTGCTTGGCTCTGTTTCGGAATTGAATCATGAAACCGACGGAGAAAGTGGTCTTTTTGGGGTTGCTAGTGAGGAAGAGGACCCTTTTGTTGTTCAACCTCTTTGATGCTTCTTTTGTCACATGAGAACGGTCTGACAAACAAGAATGATGAATAGAAGGAAATCTTTTGCATTCGTATTTGGTATCCCGTAGCCATTCAGTTTCTTTCTTGAGCTCATAATTTTTTTTAATAATGCTTGTACTAAATGTGTATGAGGTTGTAAAACACTGATGATATAACGTTCTCTTTAAAACGCTTTTTTTTTTTTTTTTTTTTTTTGCAATATACTTCTTGCATGCGAATCCCTTTTCTGCTTTTTCTTTCTGAATTAGGATTTCTCAGAGCTGTACTCTCTCTCTCTCTCTCTCTCTCTCTCTCTCTCTCTCTCTCTCTCTCTCTCGACGAGACCTATCGATTACTCTTGAGAATTTCTTCCCGTGCGATATTTACCTTAATAATTGATTTTTCGTTTCATCTTCATGATTTTTGTTTTCTAAGGAAATGGTCGCTGCACTCAAGGTTACCAAAAACCGACTTAAAAGTAATCAAGTATTACTGAGGAGAGAGAGAGAGAGAGAGAGAGAGAGAAAGAGTGATGAGAAGAGACTAGGGTAGTAAGTAGAGAGAGTAGAGAGAACAGAGAGAGAGACACATGGTAAAGAACGGAGTAGAGAGAAGAAAGAGAAAACAAAGAAGAGTAGTAGAAGATAGAGTAGTAGAGAGAGAGAGAGAGAGAGAGAGAGAGAGAGAGAGAGAGACTACCAGTCTGGCTAGAACAATCACTTCCCTTTTTGAGCGAGCAGGCGAGTGAATTATTCATCTCTAGAACAAAGGCAGAACTGGATTTTAAGACGTCGTAATGTCGGTCCAGATCCTGAAGGTGTTCTTACATTGTGCTGGGATTCCTCTGGAGGATCCTTGTGTCCGCTCTTCACGTTTTGTCTTTGTAGGTCTACCCTCACTGTAGATTCCTTGTCCTTACGTCATTATGACGTCTTTCTGAAAGTTCATATAACTCATAGACCTCTGTGCGTTGAAATTCCTGCGGGAATTTTTACCTGTAGTAAATAGTCATTTTGATATGGATACCCACCAGCTTTAAATATATTAAACTTAGTCATAATTCGTAAGACCTAGAATTATTTAGATGAGATGTTGATGGTAATGCGTTCGATGATAACGCTGATAATGATCTTGATTTTACAATTGACGTTCTGGGATGGATTTTGATATTGTGTTGAACGAGAAGCGAAAACTATGTCTGTTGTTATTTCTATCTGCTGTGTACAACGACAATCATGAGCTTACATTTTCTGTTTCTGGAAGCCGATGTTTCTTTGTAGTCTCAGGATTTTCTTCTTAGTCCGAAAAAGCAGATTATTTGCTAATTCAGTTTCCTGCTGTTTGATCTTATAGATGACTACTTGGGCCTAAGGTCTTGGAATGCGTTCCTAAATTTCATATATCGATAATTTTACTTTCTTTGTTTATTTTCCTATTGCTGAGTTCATTTTAGGTCCGAATGTACACTTTGTCATTAGATCTCGCATTTCCTCCGACTGTTTTGAATTCATTTTGGGTTACTTGGAAGTGTTTTCACATTATAAAGAACACGCTCCGCGCTGTAAAATCTTCGGTAGAAATTGAGCAGATGTTAAGAATAAGAAGGGTCTCTTCAGAACCGAAAAACAGCTGATTAAATTCTTCCGTCCTGTCAGAAGGTTTTTGTTAACGGTGCTTCCACGATACAAATTCTCCTTCAAAGGATGGAAAGATGCTGCTAAGATAACATAGTTCATAACTTTCCTCGCTGTTTCTGCGGACGCCTTCCATACACAGGCTTAATCGCACAAAGAAGTGTACACACACAAACACACGCGCGCGCGCGCACACCCACACCCACACCCACACACACACATTATATATATATATATATATATATATATATATATATATATATATATATATATATATATATATATATATATATATATATATACACAATTAGTCACCAAATCTTCCGTGTTCAACTAAATATAAAAAATATATATATGATAAAATACCAAAGCTTTAACAAAATCGGGCAACGCAGACAACTGAAATTATGTGTCATCGCACATCAAAAACAGAGGCACTTTTATTGGAAAACTCAAGAGTTTAATTAGGAGAACGGGATAGGCCAGTTCGTCAAAACGGGGATCAATGGTCCACTCGGGTCTTATTTTGTCTGTTGTCGGCCAACAGGTATTCAACTTACAAGGCTCTTCCTTGTGATTGAGTTTGACTTTTAAAGTCTCTGTCTTACTTTTAAAGCCGGTCTGTCTCTGAGGTGTCGTTTATGAATAATGTTTAGTTAAAAAGTCTGTCTAGTAATCGTGTCAATAATTGGGATAATGCTTTTGTTCGTGTTCGGACTGCATCGTGTTCAGGATGAATTTCTTTATCTTTGGTATTTGTGAATTTTTCTAATTTATCGATAGTAAATTTATTCATTTTAAACTTGTAAATTTACTCATTTTAAACTTTCTTTAAATCTTGCTCTAATAATTATTCAGCTAGTTTTGTCATTTTTATATTTATGTGAATATCCATTTGAAGGTCGAAGCATTATAATTCTGTGGGGTGAGGTGATGTATATGCACAAGGGCTTGGCCAATGCTTCCTTTGACAATACGCTTGTTGGAGGTTGGTCTGCAATATGACAGCGATGCTGGAGGCGCCGTAGGGTTGGGGGGATAGGGTGAGCTGTTAATTGGTCGGGAGGGGAAAGGGGGTGGGGGGGAGGGTGAAGAAGTGGCATTGTAATCCTTCCAGCTAAAATTGAGAAATATGATTTTACTTTAAGCCTTTCGTCATATTTTAATAATGATTAGGTCTCGACACTGAGTGTTTTAATAAAAAAAATTCAAATTAGTCTTTATTTTGTATTTACTCGCTTACCATTTATTCATTCTGTTCATCTAAGCCATTACTCTTTTCTGTGCTTATAGCGACCACTGCATTTTTATCACAATATAACCAATTCTCCAAGCAATGTTAATTTAAACTTACTAATTGAATATGCAACATATAGAAAACGGTTATAGTAAATAATGCATTTCCTATATATAAACATTGTTTCCTGAAAACGGTTTTTATCCAAGAAACCATTCGATTTCGTTGAGCGTTTTCACAGTCGTAGCAAAATAAACCAATCTCGTTACTTTTAGATAAATCAGTTGATGGTAGTTTTTGAGTTAATGATATTTCTACAAATCGTTATTCTAAGAAGGCAGCAGAAAGGCCGAACTTCAGATATATTTATGATAATACGGTTAATTGTTTTTTCATTAATGTAATACAAATTATTCCTTCACTTTCCACAAAACTGGAAAATTCATTTCAAAACATCATTTAGGAACGTCTCCTGACTTCAAATTATGCATAAAGCCTCGGAAATAGTATTTGGATGACGATTCTCTGGAAATTACATTTTTATACGAGGTTGCAAAATATTAAAAAACGCTAGAATATAATCTTTATGTTTTTTTATTTTTTGTTTAAAAATAAGGGTTGTAAGTTCTGCGGCCCTTTTCTGTCGAGAGAGAAAATTTTTTTGTTATATTTCATTTACTTCCGTAAGTTAATTCATTGTATATACGCAATATAAGCTTGTTTCTGAATTGCCAGCAACCGAACTACCAAAATAATGTGGTCCATCCTTTCAACCTTTAATTATTTTTAAATTCCACCATTTACAAAAGGCATTTCATAAACACCGCATTCTTCTTACGCAACGTGTCCTACAGAATCGGTTCATCATAGCAACTTAATCTTTTTTTTTTATTTGTATTCACCTGCAGTACTTCAGGTCAATAAAAGAGTTAGCTCAGCAATCATTTCAAGCATTCTTATTTAAGTTTCCATGGGAAGGTTGATCTCAAAGACCAGTCGTCATTTCCCGTTTAGAAGAATTCACATTGAAGATCATTATCGTTATGGAAGTAGATGATCTCGTCATCAGTCAGATCAATTGAAATAATTGTAGGATCTACACAGTAGATTACATTCATTAACTTTATATTGATTGCAGTAAAGGTAGTCGTGCTCATTTGCATTAAAATCTGAATTAGTAGTGTTCCTGCCACAGCTTAGGATGAGAACATAACTGTCAAAAAAAAAAAAGTTAAAAATCATTGGAATGGTCCCTTACGAATGATGCCTCACCCTGAAGTTTGAGTAAGAATTCAAATCAGTATTAGGGCGAAGAGACCCTTTGCACCTTATTTTAGAGGTTAGCTTTTGTTGATATGCGACTAGTCCCAGTAAAGGTGACACTGGCTGTCACTTATTTGGAATAGGTTGAGGATATTAGAAATATTGAAATGATGGAAAATATGATTAGAAAAGGAAGAGATTCGTAGTTACATTTTTGTCATACGATCTTTATCATTTGGAAACTAGATTGAAATGGGCACTTCAAATATGCTATGTCTCTGTTTCCATCGAGGAAGTTTCCTGTGCCACCAAACCCTCTCAGGAACAAACGACGTTTATGTGGCTGTTTATTCTCGTTATGCTTCGCCTCTGCGTCTCAGGGAAGAAGTACGAGGCTTCATAAGTCACATCCTTTGAGAGGCCATTCGGGCACATTTTCACTCTAAAAGGAGAGAGAGAGAGAGAGAGAGAGAGAGAGAGAGAGAGAGAGAATGCTTTTGACGTTAGGAAGTAAAGAAGGTTAACTTACATCTGTTTTTTAAAAGACCCTGAGCTCACAATATAGCGACTCTCACGTGAAATTCTTACGTCGTCCAGCCAGAGAAAGCTCCGTAAAACTGGAAAGATTTCCTGAACATTTCCTCTCGTTTTATAATATGCTGAGATGGGAAAAGAAGAAGCCATAAATCTCTGAAATCCCGATGTTATAAAATTTAAAACTGAAGTGATGAATGGATGAAATCAGATAATTTTCAGATAACGATCACGTGCAGGAAAGTTCTTTGATATACTGAAATGAGGTTATCTTAATGTAATAAGGTTTTGAGAAAATGAAATAACAGATACATACATACTAATGTTTATGTACTCAAAATGCATAGAAAAGTGTTAAGAACTTCTTAGGTAGTTATGCTGTGTGTGTGTGTATGTGAGAGAGTGTGCGTGTTTTTAATATATATATATACACCTATATATAATATATATATATATATATATATATATAATAAACCTATTATATACACATATATATATATATATATATATATATATATATATATATATTAGACACATATATATGTATATTATATATATATATATATATATTATATATATATATATATATATATATATGTATATATATATATGTATAATATATATATATATCTATATATATATATATATATATATATATATATTATATATATATATATATATATATATATATATATGACAGGAATATTTTTCAAGTATGGGAAAAGATTTATTCTTGCAACTTAAATATATTTACCTTATAATTTCATTTATTTTAGCTAGCCTAACTGATTGTTTTACAAATTTGTTAAATTCCGTTAATGTGAACCATTGTTTATCCCATTAACTGTACCACTGAAGAAAAAAATTATTTATTATTTCCTGAATTCCCAAAAGGGAGAAATTTTTCTCGTGTCGACAACCAGGAAAATCGAAGTGTCAGAAAACATAAGAAGAGGAAAAGCTTTACGAAGCTGAATTGACTCATTCGATATGTAAATTCGAATTCATATTTTCATCGAAGAACGTCTTCTGAGTTGGGATTTTAGTTTTGTGTAAAGGAAAACTACTCTCCGTCCGCACTTTTTCAGTCCGCTCTCATATCTTGAAAACTACTGAGACTAGAGGGCTACAAATTGGTATGTTGATCGTCCAAACTCCAA
>NC_087207.1:91813994-91823994 GCF_015104395.2 Macrobrachium nipponense
CAAGGAATAGCACACTTTGCTGTTCTAACTGTTCATAATAAAATTCCCACGTCTGGTTGAAGATGGAGCTATGGAGACTTAGTACGGTTCTCAAGAGTGAAAGTGGGGCCTTTTTGTCACGTAAATGGGGCAAATTTGTGGCTGTTTCTTCCTCCTGTCTAACTGACAGTAAGACTTAACATGCTTCATTTCGTCAAAAAATATATCTATTTTTTCAGCATAATCTTTGATATGCACTTCGTTTGTCACTTTAGTCTAAATGATAATAATAATAATAATAATAATAATAATAATATAATAATAATAATAATATAGAATATTACAATGGCTTTCTGCAACCAACTTATGATCTCATGTTGAAACCGTTTGTTTAAAAATCACATGCACGCACATATGTTTATATATGTATGTTGTGTGTGTGTGCGTTCGAGCTTGTGTGTGCTTTCGTGTATTTTGTGTGCGTTCGAGTACTTTGACCGAACCACACCTATGCAAATTTCAACAGCATATGTCAGCATCTCGAAGATGTCTCAGGAAACCGAGAAAGAAAACGGTCACTATTATCCCAGTGTTTCATTGTTCTATGCATTTCTAACTTGGTTGACGGCAGATCACAAGATTGAATGCTGTTACTCGCCTCCTCGCCCAGTGATGAGATGCTTGCATCTGAGAGGAGACCTTCAAGGAAAGTGATGCTGCTGCCGTTGTTTCTTTATGGATTTTCGATAGGCGGCAGCCATCCAAAGAAGGAGGGACATACTTTTGCGGCGGATGCGAGGGCCGCTCTATATTCAGATCTAAAAGCCATCCCGGGGTGACCAGTATAGATGTAAAAGCGCCCGAGGGGACTGAGAAACCTTCCTAAAATGTCAGTGGGTGGCCCCTTACCACCTGTGGGGTCGTATTTCCCCTTCCCCAACATTTGAGAGGAGGAACTTTGCATATATGCCATTTGAAGAAGCGGTTTTTTCATCCCCAGGTTCAAGTGACATTTACCGTCTTATGCTTAAAGTGAGTCTTAGGTGTTTCGTTCAATGTAGCCCGCATTCACGAACTGAATGATGTTCCTAATGCATAAATATAAAGTAATTTTACTATTAAACGAGTATCAATTGTTTATCTTTAATCTTTTTGTGGGGTGTAATTTTGAATTTACATTTTATGAAATGATCATTTCACCTCCATCAGAGTTTTCTTCTTTATCTAGTTCATTGTGGCTGCTTGCTTCATATACTTCTTTGCACCGTCAAACACTCTCACAAACAGACACATTATGCATATATATATATATATATATATATATATATATATATATATATATATATATATATATATATATATATATGTATATATATATATATATATATATATATATATATATATATATATATATATATATATGACTGGTAAAATGTTCTGTAACAACAGAGTTCCATCTAATAAAAGGAGCCCATAAAAACACCAAAATAGAGAAAAGTACTATATTTCAGAGACTGCTGTCTCCCTCTTCAGGTAGATGAATGAGAAAAGTTTACAGAAAAGTGGTATTTTATACCAAGAGGTCCATCCACAAACAAGCCATTTTAAGTCACCCCCGCTGATAATCTTCCTTTAATCTTCTTAAGGTTGGTTGAATGAAGACGTTGTCGATCGTGTCCGAAATCCATCCTCCGTTTTGAGATGTTCATTACCTGCCTCTCTTTTATTAAGGCCGATCCATCATTTGACTCTTGTACCGGCAGTTGCTGCTATAAATTACACGTGACAAATTCCAGTTTATTCTATGTTATGTTCATTTATATGGTTGAAAATAGCCGAGTTCTGTTGTCCATACCTAACTGACCGTTTGTGTTGTATTAATCTCTGGGGAAGGGATTTACCTGTAAATCCGATGTAAGATTGGTCACAGTCCTGGCATGGGATTTCGTATACCCCAGAGTCCTTTTTGGAGATGTCTTTTGTTGGACGTTATCAGGGATTTGGCTAAGGTGTTTGGGTAAGTAATACAAAAGGGTTCGATTTTCCGAGGGGGGGGGGGGGGTTGGTTATTCTCTTAATCGTGTCCAGGTGGGGAATTATTATTTTATTGTTGGGTGTATCTCTGGTCTTGTCTTTAGGGGGTCGGTAGAAATTACGTTAGCTTTGTGAATTGCTTTCTCAATTATATGGTCAGGATATTTTAAGACGAAAGTTGCTTGCGAATTAGTTTCAAATTCTTTTTCCAGGAATTCTGGAACAAATTCGTAAGGCTCTTAAGAACAAGTTACTAGCTACTCCTATTTTGATAGAAATGTCATGATAGCTAAAGTAGTGAATGTATGAAAGTGAGAACGTTGGTTTCCTGTATATGGTAAATTTTGTATTCTGTCGTATCTCTGATTATTAAAACATCAAGAAAAGGAATTTTGTTGTCTGTTTCCCATTCAACTTTAAATTTGATGCTGGGCACTAATGTGTTTAATTTCTAGAGGAATTCATTGAAATTGCCCCACCTATTCCCTCCCAAAATGTTAGGATATCATCCACGTATCTCATCCACGCATGTGTTTTTGGGTTTTATTGCATTTATTACTGTAGTTTCAAAGTATTCCATGTACAGATTGGCTTAGAACAGACTTAAAGGACTACCCATACTACTACCCGAATTTTTGCTTGTAGAATGATTCCCGAATGAAAATACGTTATTAGATGCACATAATTCAACTAGCTTTATTATTTTTGGTCAAGCGCCACTGGGAAATGATCTGAATAGGGGGATAATTTTACCCTTAAAACCCTAAAAACGAAGAACGTCCTGTACTGGTACTTTAGTGAACAGGGAATCTCATCAAGGCTTAAAGTTTTATGTTGTGAAGTGGATATGTGCTTCTCTGAATTTGTGACAAAAATCTTCCGAATGTTTAATGTGACTGGGAGAAAAAAGTGCCGAAAAAGGGAAAGCAGGCCAGCTAACCATTTAGAAATTTGTAATTGAAAGCACCGGCACATGAAACGATGGGTCTGAATGGAAGATTGTCTTTGTGAGTTTTGGGAAGGCCATAAAAATAGGGTAATTTAGGATTAATTACTTTAAATTTCTCTAATAGTTCAATACTCTTTTTGTCTTTGGCCAATTAATCTTACTTTCCGAAAAAAATTCTGGGTGGGAACGTTTTGGAGGGGATTTTTCGTCAGTTTTTCGTATGTGTTTGTGTCGCTAAGGAGGGCTGGTTGATTTTGTCAAGGTAGAAGTCTTTGTCCATTATTACGATTTTGCCGTCTTTGTCGGATCTACTTATTATAACATCTAACTTTTTTTAGCGAGTGGATGGCTATCATGAATCTGCGGGGAACAGGATATTTCTTATGTAAGTCGTAAAGCATTTAGTAACACTCCTTTTAAACATATCTCTTCACGGTTGTAGTTTTTGTCAGATATGAATTTATCAAAGCCACTATGAAGTCTAGGTTGTTTTTGCGGTCTGGCATAAGGGCAAGGATAAGCCTAAATTTAAAAAACTAAATATACGCGATCATGCCAAAATGTAAAAAAGATATTGAATATAAACTTTTAAAATTCTCTCCGAGCCACTCACCTCATCAATTAGCAATAGCCGAATCGTTATATATTAAGAAGCTTGTTCCTCCTTTAAACAATCAAACTACCTCCACTACACTGTACCTGTCTTGAGTGTGCCCCTGTCTCTGTTTTTTATGTCATTATGGTCCTTGGTTTCCCGTCCTGAAAGGTAGCGGTCTATTTCTTTCATTCTGTCTGTTGCATTTTAAGTTTTTTTTTTTAATTTTTTAATTTTTTAATTTTATGTTTAAAGTGTAAATATTTTTTAAATTGTAAATTTCTTAATTCTTAAGTCTTTTATTATATTATAATTACGTTTTCAGCTTTGAAAACGAGGCTGTGTCCTCGAAACGTCAGCTTGTTTAATAAATGGACAATTACTGGTACATGACGTCTCCTTCAGCTCCTTGTTGTATGTTGGTTGATACCAACGCTACCCATATCCATTTGTACTGTGGTTATTGGTCTCCGTCCTCCATTCTTTTGGATCCTTTATGTGACGTCTTAGATACTTCATCATGGCCCTTCTTCTTCAGTGCTTGTTTTTCCCTGCTGTTCCTGCTCAGGATTGGAATTTCTCACCACAACAATTTCCATGATCTAGTTCGCCAACGATACTCTTCTGAGGTGTTGACTTCCTGCCGGTCATTGGAGAAGACTACAAAACGCCTGAGGAAGGCAGAGCTCGACCTCGATTTTTTGCTCTACTGTAAGATGAACCACATTGTACCCAACTTTGTTAAATCAAACTGTATAAGTCCTCTTTGTATAACACACCTTTTATATTGATGCCACCAACAGACTTTAAGTATGGAATTAATTTTAAAGCCAAATTGATTAGCAAGTTGTCTCTTCAGTATTCTACTATAAATGCTAATGTTTTAAATAATCTTTCCATTTTAGATCGTATAATTTTTAAATATTTTATTCAATAAGAGCATCTCTCATTTTGTCTCGACAGTTCAAGACGTACATCAGAGAAAATTGTTTAACTTAGGTATTACCATTCCTAAATTTCATAACAATAGCAATAACGTAATTTTTTAACTTTTCCGACCATCAACTCACAAAGAGAGAAGAATTTTTATTATCTTTCGGACTTGAGTTCTGCCTTCCATGTTTTAAACCACCATCCTATTGTCAATTCTTTGGGGCGTTGGAATCTGCCTTCTCCAGGTTACTTCTTTGCAATTGCCACTAAATACCGAAGAGTTTCGTTTTCACAATTACATACTTTGGCCCATAAAAACCTTTAACAATCTAACCACTTGTTGGACTCCTTTTTTCAATAAGCAAGACTTGGATATTTTCTCAGAAATCTTAGTAAACTAGATAATATCATTATTTCAAAACCAGACAAGGGTAGAGGTGTGGTTCTTCTTAACCGCGATGATTATGTACTAAAGTGTTTGAGCATTTTAAATGGACACGTCAAATTTAAAAAGGATTGGTTGGTGACCGGGATTTTGCCACTATTTTTCGATTAGAGATTCGTATCAATAGGTTTCTAAAAAGTTTTTTATTTGACAATAAGATAATTGACCACGACACTTACCAGAATTTGATGAGTACTGGTGGTTCTTATGGAACAATGTATGGTTTACCCAAAGTGCATAAGGACGAGTGGTCCCTATTAAGAGCCAATTCTTGCTTCCTACGAAACCCCTAATTATAAGATGGCTAAGTTTTTGGTGCCCTTGTTGAATGAATTTTTCTATGAATAATTATTCAGTCAAAAATTCCGAACAATTTTAGGGACACGTTCATATGCAAGATTCTGATTATTTATGGTAAGCTTGGACGTGGAGTCTCTTTTTACCAATGTCCCTGTGGAAGAGACAATACAAATAATCTTAGACAAAATTTTTACCCAACGAGATATTTTATTTCACGGTTTTAATTATGATAATTTTTAAGAAAATGTTGCAACTGCAGTGCAGGACACTGCCTTATTTTTAATAATACAGCTTACACTCAGGTTGAAGGTATGGCCATGGGCAGTCCTCTTGGCCCAGTTTTTTCTAACATCTTTATGTGCCATCTAGAGGAACAGTTGCTGGACAACTGTCCCCTCTCTCTTTTCTGCCGTTATTTTACAAACGATACGTGGATGACACCTTCTTACTTTTTAGAACTAAAGAGCAAGCCGATCAGTTTCTTGAATACGCCATGTAGCCCATCCAACATTAAGTTTTACGATCGATTACGAAGAAAACAATAAACTTGCATTTTTGGATATACTTGTGTCCCGTAACGAGCAGGGCTTCTGTACTTCTATTTTTAGAAAACAACCTTTACTGGCTTAGGTACAAATTTTTTATAGCAGTTGTCATTTTAATTTCAAACTAAACTCCTTAAGTACTCTCTTCCACAGGGCCTATACTTTATCCTCCACTTGGTCTGGTTTCCACCAAGAAATTTCATTTCTCCAAAATTATTTTTTAGAAAATTGCTACCCATCCAAGCTTTTTTTTAAACAATTGTATAATTTTCTTAATCGTAAGTTTGTTCCTGTTTTTAATATTCCTACTGTACCCAAGTTGGCATTTTACTTCAGTATTCCTTTTATTCATGAATAAGTCATTTTATGTTCAGTTTGAAATGGACCTTATTCACCGACACCTTCCGGCAGTTAACAGTAGAGTTATACCAAAGAACCCGTTAACCATTGCTTCGCTTTTTAAACATAAAGACAGACTAAGCTCCTTGATGACTTCCAATGTCGTTTATTTTATATACTTGCCCCAAATGTAAGGTGGGGAAATATGTGGGGGCTTCTCGGTCGCCCTACTAAAAAGTTAGAATTGATTGTCCATCGGGGGAGTTAGTTACAGAACAGGCAATAAATTAACTAATCCTGGAATTTTTCTAATATACGCGATCATGCCAAAAAAATGTAAAAAAGATATTGAATATAAACATTTTAAAATTCTCTCCAGAGCCACCTCACCTCATCAATTAGCAATAGCCGAATCGTTATGTATTAAGAAGCTTGTTCCTCCTTTAAACAATCAAACTACCTCCACAACACTGTACCTGTCTTGAGTGTGCCCCTGTCTCTGTTTTTTATGTCATTAGGTCCTTGGTTCCCGTCCTGAAAGGTAGCGGTCTATTTCTTTCATTCTGTCTGTTGCATTTTAAGTTTTTTTTTTAATTTTTTAATTTTTTTAATTTTATGTTTAAAGTGTTTAAATATTTTTTAAATTGTAAATTTTTCTTCCTTCTTAATCTTTTATATATTATAATTATGGCGTTTTTTCAGCTTTGAAAATGAGGCTGTGTCCTCGAAACGTCAGCTTGTTTTAATAAATGACAATTACTGGTACATGACGTCTCCTTCAGCTCCTGTTGTATGTTGGTTGATAGCAACGCTTCCCATATCCATATATATATATGTATATATATATATATATATATATATATATATAATATATATATATATATATATATATATATATATATATATATATATATATATATATATATATATATATATATATATATATATATATATATATATATATATATATATATATATATATATATATATATATATATATATATATATATATATAATATATATATATTATATATATATATATATATATATATATATATATATATATATATATTTATATATATATATATATATATATATATATATATATATATATCTATATATATATATATATACATATATCTCAGCCGCCACTTGCATCTAAACGAATTGTCAGTTCGGTTTTGCCGTAAGCTTTTGAGCGAGTTTTCGAGAAAGGAGAACAAAAGGAGGGAGAGATAGGAGTGACGTGACGAGGTTAGTGCAGGAACACAAGACAAACGTTGGAAAGAAGAATAACCGTTGAATTAAATAGGGGTGGTATATGCGTATACACCGCGATAGAAACAAAAATTTCATCCGTCGACTATATATATATATATATATATATATATATATATATATATATATATATTATATAATATATATATATATATATATATATATATATATATATATATATATATATATATATATATATATATATATAATGTATGTGTATGTGTTTTAGGCTTTTGTTTTTTGAGCAACAACATTTGTTACCTTGGTGTTCTTGAAAAAAATTTTTTTCTTTCTTTCTTTTTTGCTGGGAAGGGAAGCTTGTAGGAGCACGCTCAACTTTTCCCGTTTTGGTAGTATTTTTTATCACTGACGTATACTTATGGGGTGTTATTATTATTTTCATTTTCTCGATTATTTTTCTTGCATGTGATTCGTGATTAATTCTCACAAATATGTGGATAACAACACTGTAGAAATCTTTTAAATAATATTTCTGAAGACTTAGAAGAAAAACACAACAGACTGACAGACAACTAAAACCCAAGCATCGTATCAATCATTTAAATCTATCATGAAAAAAAATGTTAACAGTGAGTACCAACGCAAACTTCGTAATACTTTTATTCACGAAACTGATGACTGTGCACCCTAGCCTCAGTTCCTAGAAAAATACGACCCCAGTTACCAACTCCGGAGGAGGAAGACAGGACCCACCAAAGACAACAAAAGTTTCGATCTGAAAGGAAGCCAACATCCAATATTGGATCTCTGCTAAAAAATATGAAACTATTTCCTTTCCTGTGCTCACAGTTATATTTGTGATTTGTGGAAGACTGATTCCTTCCCTCACATACTTAGTCTTTTCATTTTATGAAACGATGGGGATTGAGGGGTAATTTCTCCACCTCTGTATGATGAATGCGTTCATTCCTCGTATGGCTTCCCCCTTTCCGATGGAATCGAAACCGAAAAAAAACGTTAAATCTACTTTAACAATCATAAGTTGAGTAAATAAAGCTTAAGTCGTTTGCTATGCTTCACAACAACTTTATTTCCCCCTTTTTAAGTGAATGGATTTTATCATTTGTCTCTTTCTTTGGGTTTACTATAATGACTCTGAGATCAGATCACCTAAACCTCTTCGCTGGTTCAAGATATCAGTCCCAAAACGCTACTATATACACGAAGATTAAACAACGAATGGGTCCCAATAAAAAAAAAATCACCCATTTTTTTTATATTTTATCTGAAAAGATCCATTCAACCCTCTAATGTGGTACCTGATTAAATTATGTTTGAATGAAACGCAAAATGGATCGACCATCCGTAGCTTGTCTCTAATGACTTTTTCTAAAAACATTCACTTTCGTAGAAGTTTTGATACAAATTCCATAATTATTAAACCATTGATTACTGATGATTGAGACGTTTCTTACGCACTTTATAATTTTCTCTAGATGTAAATCGGCAAAAACAGAGGCATCAGAGAAGTACATGACTTTTAAACCCTCTAGGTGCTCCCTAATTTACAAAATGTAGGATGTGGTGGCTTGCTGGATTTTAAATGGTTAGAATGAAAGAGTGCAGAATTACAAAGCTGCTATTTACATAATGGGTCGGTCAATAAGAACTTTCATAATTAAGACACGATTAACAGCCCCTATACAAGTGATATTTACAGAGTTCAGGAAATACATCGTTCTGGAAATACAGGGTTGCGAGATATACACTGAACCGGTGTAAGTGAGATGTAAGATTGATGTTCTAGGGATAAAAGAAAGCAATAAGGTTTCTTAAAGAAGAGGTGACAATATCAATGCAAATTCTGGAAGTGTAAGTCTAAATATGTTAGATAGATAATTAAATCAAAGTAAGGCCTTCCCTTATTAAAGAGAGAGAGAGAGAGAGAGAGAGAGAGAGAGAGAGAGAGAGAGAGAGAGAGAGAAATCCGCGTCAGTCTATCGTTCTGGCAGACGGAGGGAGCAAATACTTTCCTCGTAAGTAATTCAAATTCTTGTGAATTGACCCTCCTGGTCTGTCAGAGAAAGTCAAACAAACACGATAGTTTTTCCAGAGGATACAATCATGATGGATGAAGAGTATCTTTCCCACCCCCCCATCCACCCAACACCCTCCCCAACTCTCTCTCTCTCTCTCTCTCTCTCCCACCCCCATAACAACGACACTAAAAATAATATTAATAATAATAAAAAGGATTCCTCCGTTTCAGTTTTCTAAAAAGAAAATTATTCTGTTGGCTTTTTCAACCCGTCCGCACTTTTTTTCTGTCCGCCTTTTTTTTTCTGTCCAAACTTTTTCTGCCCGCCTACACAATGTTAAAAACTACTGAGGCTAGAGGGCTGCAAATTGGTATGTCGAACATCCACCCTCCAGTCATTAAACATACCAAACTGCAACCCACTAGCCTAAGTAATTTTGATTTTATTTATGGTTAAAGTTGGCCACGATCTTGCTTTTGGCAACGATAAAGAATAGGCCACCACGGGGTCTTGGTTAAAGTTTCATGGGCCACGGCTCATAGAGCATTATACCGAGACCACCGAAAGATAGATCTATTTTCGGTGGCCTTGATTATACGATGT
>NC_087207.1:91828994-91833994 GCF_015104395.2 Macrobrachium nipponense
AATCTAATACCGAAACAAAATCGAAATTCCTTCATCAAATCAAGCGAAAATGGAGCCTCAGAAATTCCCCAAAAACGACCAACATCCGGTAAGTAAAAGAAATCCCCAAAAATGTTCGTCATCAACGAAACGTAAAATTCAGAAAACCAAATCAATCAAACACAATAAGTAAGTCTGCTGAGGACACAGAAAACAGGCAGCCGCTTTTGCAGGAACCAGAGGAACCTCAAACGGAGTTGGGCGAGTTCCTTTGGTAAGCTCCTTCCAGAATTTGAGAATCACAGTTTGAGCGAAGGGTGATTTACACTTCCGGAACTCTGGTGCCCGACTCCACCGTCAAACTCACACGTTAAAGCGCCTGGTGCGGTTTCCATTCAAGTTGAGTCAAGTGATCCAGAGTACAACGCCTGGAAACCCTGGAATGTAGCACTTTGGTCTAATGGTTCGAAGTTCAATTCTCAGCTCTGCCAACGCTGAATCAAAGGACTTATTTCTGGTGATAGAAATTCATTTCTCAATATAATCTGGTTCGGATCCCACAATTAAACTGTAGGTCCCGTTGCTAGGTATCCAACTGGTCCTAATCACGTAAAGATAATAATCCTTCGGGCCAGCCCTAGGAGACCATGTTAATCAGCTCAGTGGTCTAGTAAAACTAAGATATCCTTAACTTTATGGTTAGAGACGGGATTCCAAGTTGCCTATCTTTATCTTTCTTAACTTTTTTTTTTAACATAGAGGAGACTAAGGTAATCATTTCCAGACTTGGGATTTATAAATGACCTCTGAAGATGACAGACAGACAGACAGACAGAAAGTCAGCAGGCTACGAAAGAGAATCGCTGCGGTGTCAGACACTGCAGATTATTCGGAAGAAGCACAGGGAGAGTGTCATATTCAGAGAGAGAGAGAGAGAGAGAGAGAGAGAGAGAGAGAGAGAGAGAGAGAGAGAGTATTAATTAAACCCGACATTTTTTCATCACGTGACAAGCCGAGCATAAAGAAGCTTGCCCATGTCTAAATGAAATATGAATACACTCTTCTAGGAATGCTTAACGCAAAAAAAAAAAAAGAAAAAAAAAGATAAATAAAGAAAGAAAATAAAAACCAAGGAAAATCTAGACAACGAAATGAGGTCAGCATCAGAAAGGATATTTTTGCCGACGCACGAAAAAAGAAAAAGTTAAATAAAATAAAACCACACGTCCATGCTGTTATTACCTATTCAGCAGAGTAAGTTTGATATTATATTGTCGATTAAGTCTGTCGGCATGAGTAATCATATAACGAAATGTCTGTCCTTGGTGTATGACTTCATATGTGAAATGTTCTGACGTGGGTGTGAGTGTAATATGAACAAAACTTCTATTAACTTTGGTGAATGTACAGTTTTGATTTCACACGAAAGTCATGTCTATACACACACACACATATAAATGTATATAATTTTTATGTAACTATATACATATATGTATATATATATATATATAAATATATATATATATATATGTGTATGTATGTGTGTATATATATGTATATATATATATATATATATATATATATATATATATATATATATATATATATACATATATATATATTTATATATCATACATACATACATACATATATATCATATATATATATATATATATATATATATATATAATATATATATATATATATATGATAATAATGAAGAATCTCACGTTCTCTTCGCGAATGTAATCAGAAAATCAAACTTCGAAAATCACGTTTTGTTGATAGCGATATTTCACATTATTTTTTTTTTTTTTTTTACTTTCCTCCTCTGTTTCGTAGTGATAAAGGGATTTTTGTGGAGGAATCGTTTTTAAGGGATTTTCATGCAAGACTTTTCATTAACATCTCTCTTTTAAAGAAGTATCTATTTATTAAATCCATCAAGGCAAAGAGAGATTTTGTTTCAATCCTTTCCTGCAGAACATCTTTTTAATCTTTTCAATAAAAAGAGCCAAAATGAAACTGAATACTTTACTGGAACTCATTTGATCTGTAAATAAAATTCACAATAAAACCTGATTATTGCCTCTAAATAAAATCTTATTTTTTTCATTATTAAACTCAAAATTATGAAGCAAATTTCCTTTGCATAATTCATCGTCCTTTTAATCAATTTTTCTTCGTAACAAAAATACGGTCATTTTCCCGTTATTTTTTGATTTCCGTTTATGGATCCAAACATCAAAGGGAGCAAAGCGGACTTTAATCTAATTCCACTTGACAGAAGGAATAAATAATTGTTCATTTTAAAGTGATTAATAAACGACTGATTAGAACTAATTTCCCTTTCCCAACAAGCAGAGTGTAAGTTCAATATCTGTGACGAAAAGGAAGTTGTTAAGCGTCGTTTCGTTATTTATTATCAGTAATGAACGGAGTTTCAATTAAAATTACATAAATCCCTGAATTTCAATCAGCTGGTAATTCTAGAACAACAGCAAAAGGCGGTACAGGTGATGGTCTGGAACCGCCAATGGCGTCATCATTGATCCAAACCCACAACAGCTGCTGTTTCTTCTGCTGCAGCACCCTAACAAAGATGTGGTCAGCTGTTTGTAGTATTAATGGAAAAAAAGGCATGGGAAGTGGGTATGGTATGGTTATGGTTATGGTTATAGCTATGGGTATGATAAGGATATGGGTATCAGATACTGGTATAAATAATGGTATAGGTGTGGGTATGGTACATATATGGGGGTATGGTATGGTGGGCTACAGATATGGGTATTGTACAGATGGGATAGGAATTGTTATGGGTATCTGTATGAGTATGGTATGGGTATGTATACATGGTATGGTCAAGATAGGGTAAGTATTTGTTATGGGTATTGGTATGGATTTGGTACAGAATGGGTATTGGTATGAGTATATTACCAGGTATGTATGAGTATGGGTGGTATGGTACAAATATGGGTATAGGTAGTCAAGGTTATGTAAAGGGATATGGGTATTGGTCTGATATGGTATGGATTATGGGTATGTGTATGGTAAATGTTTATGGGGTATGGGTATGAAAGTGTATGGGTATGGTTATGAATATGGATATGGGTATGGGGGGTGGAATGGATATGGGTACAGTATGGCTATAGGTATGAGTATGGTATGGATATGGTATCAGTATCAATATGTTAAGTTATAGGTATGGTATGGGTACATTGGGAGGATATGGATATGGGTATGGAATGGAAAAGGGTATTGATATGGTAGATTGGATATGAGTAGTGTATGATACATATACGGGTATGAGTATAGGTATGGAATTTCTATGGGTATGGGTAATGGTTATGGATATGAATATGATCTGGGTATAGGTATGGAATGGTTTATGGTGGTATTGGTATGGATATATATATGGTATGGTACCGCTGTGGTACAAGAATATGGGTATGGTTTATAGTATAGATTATGGGTATTGGTATGGATATAGGTATGGTACGGTACCTGTATGGGTATAAATATGGGTATGGTTATGGTACATATGATGAGATATGGATTTTGAGTATGGTACATGCTGGTCGGTATGATACGATAGGAATGGTTATGGGTTATTGGGTACGGGGTTTCTGGGATGGATAGGTATGGTAGGTAGGAGGGTCTTAGGGCGGTATGGGAATGTAAATAGTATGGGTATGGTAGTATAAGGTGTGGGTTTTTTTACGTTATGGGTTTATGATATGAATATGGATATAGGGTATGGGTATGGAATGAATATGGTATGGGTATGGGTATGGTATGGGTGATGGGTATGGTATGTAGCACTGATGAGGGTCTTATGAGTATGGCTGGTCGAGTCTTTGCCTAGAGGGTAGTAAGTTAAGTGAGTTACCTAGACTTGAGGAAATGCTGTGCCTTTAAACCACCAATACTGTTGCCTCGGTTTCTGGCTCATAGCAACATATTCTGATTTTCTGAGTGTTCTGTCCTGTGGTACTCCCAGCATCTTTTGTAGTCCTATAATCTGTGAGTACAACTCTATTAGGTTTTTGAGAAGCTCCCAAGCACGGTCTGGCAGCATCTGTAATTCTGTTGGTTAAGCATCTCCTTTGGTGAGATCTTCACGGCGTTTAATTGAGACCACAGTAATGGGCCAGTAACCCTCCCCGTCCGACTAACATAACGATTATTATCCTCATTTGGACGGTACTGACCATTAAGAAATCTTACACCCTGCTGACTTACCCAAGGGGTTGAAGGACTTAGTCTGACCCCGAGCTGAACGACTGCAAAATATCACCCACAGACTGTCGCTGGTGCTTGATTGCCTATATTTATTAAAGAACAAGACTACTTTTAATATTAAAACCCCAAAAAGGCTAGGAATAGAATGGAAAAAATGGTGAGACAAGTAGTAGTCATGCAATACTGCCACTAGTACTTGTGTACGAATATCAGATTTAGTTAGAAAAATTATATGAGTAAACAAGTCATATATTCGATACAATATATCCAATGACGTCTTTGTAGTTGATGTTATTGTTGCTTAGTCACGTTTATCTGTCATTGTTATATAATTACTTCTATTGTAAATACCAAATCAAGAAACAGAAAATAAGCTAATGAAGAATCTGTATGCCACATTACGGTCCGTGTGAATGTTTTTCAACATCGAGAGCTCAACTTAGGAAAGGAAAGTGTGTTCGCCATCACCCTTTTTGTTTTCAACCTAATATCTTATCATCCATGACTGCGTGCCTTCATAGTAAAACAATATAGATTTCTTGGCTGAATATGCCAGGGACTTTCCGATTCAGCGTTTGACATAATCGTCACACTGTTGCCTACTCTTTGGAAAGCTTTTGTAATGATGAGTGTGAGGAAAGACATTCTGATGCTATTTTTAACTCTTACAATCACCTTATTGCCTAAAAAGTTTGGATTCTTTGTGAAACCTAAACCTTGTAGGCGTCCAAGAGACACAAGAGAACAAAGATTACATTTAAAGGAAATTCATCTAATCC
>NC_087207.1:91841494-91847518 GCF_015104395.2 Macrobrachium nipponense
ACGTCCTTCCAAAAGAGAGAAAGAGAGAGACCATCAACAGTGAAACTGTTTTCCTCCATATTTTCGTTCATTTTTCTGTACCGCGATTGTCCACTTTGTCTTCTGTTTGCATAAAGGAAGGAGATTCCCTCGAGAATTGGGTGTCCTTAAATGGTGAGGTATTGTGGCCTTTGTAACAACATCCCCCATCCCCCTTCCCCCCGGTCCGACCCCCAACCTCACAAATGAGGACGGTGTTTGTACCCATTACTTCCGGGTACTCCAGGATTAGAAAAAAAAAAACTTCTAATGAAAGGTTATCATTGATATATCAGCTGATTTCCGTAATACCATACTTTTCATTTTAGGAAATAAGAATTTCCATTTGTCTGTATTATGTTTGCTTCAATTTAACTTTTCTAGTTACTGCCAACAGATAATGCATTTCCCGGCGTACTTGTCATTTGAGGCAGTTTTATTCGGAACCTTTCCAAACTGGAGAGGAAATGTGAGGCAGTTATTATTCACATGAAAAAGGGCAAATGTCACCTTTAGTCAAAGTTTGCTCTAAGAACCTCCTCGTGTCACATTTCTCTTTTTCATTGCTGGGAATTTCTGGATGTTATCCCTTTTATTTTATTAGTTTCTTCTACTTTACAACTTTTTATTTGCTTAATCCCCAACCAGTAGAGTAGCTCAAGTTAAAAAATAATATTCACTACCCTTGATACAATTTCCCTTCCAATGGTGGAAGCGCAAATGTTTATAAGAGAAACGCGCCAGTTTCCTAAGATTAAAATGAGTAAAAGTTCTGGAAATGAACCTGCAAAGAAGCATGAAAATAGGACTAAGAGAACATACTCGTAGGAAATTTTGATATGATCATTTTCCTAGCACCTCCCCCCCCCCTTTCCGACGAGGGTGCTGCGTTTACGCTTTAGATGCCTCGAACAATAACATTATGAACTTGCAAATGAACACTTGAGACGGGTCAAGGTTATGGCTGCAATGATGAAAAATGTATGAAGTTCAGTGAAACTAAGGCCGGATTTAGAAAAAAAAAATTCTTCGAAAATCAAATCCTCTTCCACAGTTCATCATTATAAGAAAATAATTCCAAGAGCAAGCCCTCCTCTTTTAGCAAAGAAGAAAGAATTAAATATATCGAGGATACTATGGACTGGGTTCTTCAAGATGGAGGTCAATATCATCTCAATGCGGTGACATAAAGCGAGTTATTCCGGTCAGGCGGAAGGAAGGCTGCAGCAGGGAAGGGAGAGCTTTCTGCTGTTGTTAATGTTGGCCCTCCCCCACCTGGTGCGGGGTTTATAGTTCTGTTGTGCCTCCAACTTTTGTTTGTTGTTTGTGCTTTAACCACCCAACTGCATGCCTTGTCTTCCTTCTTTGTCAGTATTTTAACCTTATTATTGCAGTGGATTTGGTATAATTTCTCAACGCGTCCAGACATTCACGGACTCTTTATAAAAAACATGGATATGTTTTAGTCCAGGATTAATAATAATCTTGGATTTAGCCTAGGCTACATTTCTAAGAACGTATCCGTTTTCCTTTTGAGTACTCTGCAAGAAGCTTTGATGGAAAAATAAAATGATCGCGGAGACGAAATTCTTCAGGAGACTTCCGGGCCAAGATCGTCATATAACTTAAAACTTCGGCAAGACTTTTCTTCGTTTCCTTTTCATCCTTGTTTACTGCCCCGTTGCTTGGTCCCTTGGAAGCGGGACCCAAGAAATTAACAAGGACGTCGACTTTTGTCCCCTCGGAAACTTCTGGCCAAAAGTTCCCGCGGGTTTCGTGGAATCTGATGAATATATTATTCCAAGAAGAGGCCGAGTGAAATAGGCCGACATACTCCCACTTCATCGCCCTGATTCTTATACCCAAATTATTGTGACATTACGCGACATTGTTCATTGACAATTGTGCTCCCATAAAACCATATGGCATTATCAATGAAGTATACTTTTATTAATATTACACATTTATGTATATGTACATATATCTAAAGACAAATCTGTAATAAAAGCTTTCGGGAAACTGTTCCATTTGCAGTTGAAAAAGCAAATCGAACAGTTTCCCGAAAGATTCCCGTACCGATTTATCTTTAGATACATGTACAAATACATAAATGTGGATTTGTTTCTTTATAATTATTATTATTATTTTTTTTTTTTTTTTTGCTCTATCACAGTCCTCCAATTCGACTGGGTGGTATTTATAGTGTGGGGTTCCGGGTTGCATCCTGCCTCCTTAGGAGTCCATAACTTTTCTTACTATGTGCGCCGTTTCTAGGATCACACTCTTCTGCATGAGTCCTGGAGCTACTTCAGTGTCTAGTTTTTCTAGATTCCTTTTCAGGGATCTTGGGATCGTGCCTAATGCTCCTATGATTATGGGTACGATTTCCACTGGCATATCCCATATTCATCTTATTTCTATTTTCAGATCTTGATACTTATCCATTTTTCCCCCTCTTTCTCTTCAACTCTGGTGTCCCATGGTATTGCGACATCAATGAGTGATACTTTCTTCTTGACTTTGTCAATCAACGTCACGTGTGGTCTATTTGCACGTATCACCCTATCTGTTCTGATACCATAGTCCCAGAGGATCTTTGCTTGATCGTTTTCTATCACTCCCTCAGGTTGGTGCTCGTACCACTTATTACTGCAAGGTAGCTGATGTTTCTTGCACAGACTCCAGTGGAGGGCTTTTGCCACTGAATGCTATGTGGTTTATGGTTTCATTTTTCGTATTGCACTTCCTACATATGGGAGAGATGTTATTTCCGTCTATCGTTCTTTGAATATATCTGGTTCTTAGGGCCTGATCTTGTGACGCTGTTATCATTCCTTCAGTTTCCTTCTTGAGCTCTCCCCTCTGTAGCCATTGCCATGTGTCATCGCTGGCTAGTTCTTTAGTCTGTCTCATGCATTGTCCGTGCATTGGCTTATTGTGCCAGTCCTCTGTTCTGTCTGTCATTCTCCTGTCTGTATATTTCTAGGTCTTCATCTACTTTTATTAGTCCTTCTTCCCATGCACTCTTGAGCCACTCGTCTTCACTGGTTTTCAGATATTGCCCCAGTGCTCTGTTTTCGATGTTGACGCAGTCCTCTATACTTAGTAGTCCTCTCCCTCCTTCCTTTCGTGTTATGTATAGTCTGTCCGTATTTGCTCTTGGGTGTAGTGCTTTGTGTATTGTCATATGTTTCCTGGTTTTCTGATCTATGCTGCGGAGTTCTGCCTTCGTCCATTCCACTATTCCTGCACTGTATCTGATTACTGGCACTGCCCATGTGTTTATGGCTTTTATCATATTTCCGGAGATGAGTTTTGACTTGAGTATCGCCTTGAGTCTCTGCATATATTCTTATATTATTATTATTATTATTCAAAATGTTCTCATTGATACTAATGGAAATGCTGCAAAAATGTACAGTTCCCTCCAGGAAGGAACTGTATATCATGGTCTCCTAAATATTTGATGTACTAGAGGCCTGTGACCCATGATACCCAAAGGACATCAGAACGCCCTAACGTCGTAAAAAGGAAAAGCAAAGATATCTGTATATATTTATCTCTGAATAATTTAAAACCAAACCTCAATATTACCTGTGACAACATATGAATATATTTGAAAACAAAACCTCAATTTTACGTCAACTGGCAAATTCTAAACTTATATCATCTCAAACTATGAGATCAGCAGAAAGGAATATCCGAGATTGACCAAAAAGGTTCCGTGAAATATCAAATCTCGAAATTGTTCAGAGAAACCACCAAATGATTCAAGGTTACTACCGCTGAGAATCGAAAGGGTCTTTTTATAAATGGCTGAATTAATTATTAAAGACGTCAAGACAAGTGGAACATTTTTAGAGTTTGTAAATATATAATAATAATAATTACTACAATTGAAAATCCAAAGGGCCTTTTTAAAATAGTTGAATTGTTAAAGACAACAGAGAAAAGTAGCACATTTTCTGAGATAATAATAATAATAATAATAAATAATAATAATAATAATAATAATAATAAGAAGAAGAAGAAGAAGAAGAAGAAGAAGAAGAAGAAGAAGAAGAAGAAGTAAATGCGGGTAAGAATGGAAACAAAAAGAGGAACTCTGTATTACGGCTTCCAGGAAGCGAAAAGGCCGCCAACTCCTCAAGTCCAGACGACCTTTGAAAGAGGGAAAAGGATTAAGCACAGGAGTCTATATCTTCACTCCGCAGAGTGTTAATTAATTAGAGCCTAACTCTAATTAGTCCTGGCAATTAAAACAGCGCAAGGACTCCTAATCCCTCCTACTCCCCTCTTCATTGGAGAGAGAAAACGGTAAAGGAAAATGGGAACTGGGAGAGGGGAGGAGGAGGAGGAAGCGGAGGAGGAGGAGGAGGAGGAGGAGGAGGAGGAGGAGAAGGAGGACCCATCTGCTAAGATCATTGTTAGCAATTTATTCTCTCTCTCTCTCTCTCTCTCTCTCTCTCTCTCTCTCTCTCTCTCTCTCTCTCCTCCTTACCATGCCATAAAAAATTTGGACCAATACCGTATTTGAAAGATACATGAGGCATTTTAAGCAGTGGGATAGAAGTCGATTGACCATTTGGTCTCATGTATTTTCAGTTGATTGAATTCGATGTTTCATAGCAGAATGCTTTAAGCTTTTGAATATTTTATTTTAGAGAGAGAGAGAGAGAGAGAGAGAGAGAGAGAGAGAGAGAACCATAAGGCATAATATCACGCATCCTTGTTTGCTTGTTATCTGATATATATATATATATATATATATATATATATATATATATATATATATATATATATATATATATATATATATATATATATATATATATATATATATATATGACGACTGAAATGACAAGAATAACACAGATACACAGCAATTACGTAGAGCATTCCGTAGCAATAGTGAAAAACAGATAAGGGTTCGTTAACGTTTCCTCTATGCATGCAAAAAGACTCAAAGTAGGCGTACAGGGAGAGAAGGGAAGTCTCACACATTATTATTTCGATGCGGGCGATGTAATTGTTTTACGGACTCTACTGACAATATAGTTATAACACCTGTCTGCTGCAGGATTGATGATTTTTAGTGACCCTTTACTTTTCCTCTAGGATCCCATAAGGAAATGAAAGGAGTAGAGGCTGAGAGAGAGAGAGAGAGAGAGAGATAAGAGAGAAGACGGAACTCTAATAAGAAGATTGTAAGACGTGGAAAAACTCCTGAGCGTGATGAAAGCACGGTGAAATAAAAAATGAAAGTGTAAGTTTTTTTTTTTTTTTTTTTTTTGATGTATGGCTTTTTAATCTACTTAAGAGGTTTCGCACACTGACTCTGGAAGAATAATTCATTTGAAACATCTGACACATGACAAATTACATTACTGTTGAAAAGTATTCATTTTGCGATTCCCAATAAATGCTTGAATCGTCTATGAAATTTGTGCACACATTCTCTGTGTTGAACCCAGCCGAAATTGCTCTCTTCTT
The DNA here is from genome assembly GCF_015104395.2 of Macrobrachium nipponense. Taxonomy (NCBI): domain Eukaryota; kingdom Metazoa; phylum Arthropoda; class Malacostraca; order Decapoda; family Palaemonidae; genus Macrobrachium; species Macrobrachium nipponense. The sequence goes on from NC_087207.1 coordinate 91,847,006, forward strand.
AGACTCTGCAATAAACGCCACTGTTTGCAAATTGCATCTTCGAGGTAAATGACGTCCTTTCAAGAGAGAGAAAGAGAGAAACCATCAACAGGTGAAACTGTTCCCTCTATATTTTCGTTCATTTTTCTGTACCGCAAATGTCTACTTTGTCTTCTGTTTGCATAAAGGAAGGAGATTCCCTCGAGAATTGGGTGTCCTTAAATGGTGAGGTATTGTGGTCTTTGTAAACACATCCCCCCCCCCCCCCCCCCCTTCCCCCCGGCCGACCCCCACCCCCAACCTCACAAATGAGGACATGGTGTTTGTATCCATTACTTCCGAGTACTCAGGTTTAAAAAAAAAAAGAAAAAAAAAAAAAAAAAAAAAAAAAAAAAAAAAAAAAACTTCTAATGAAAGGCCATCATTGATATATCAACTGATTTGAGTAATACCATACTTTTCATTTTGGAAAATTAGAATTTCCATTTGTCTGTATTATGTTTGCTTCAATTTAACACTTCTAGTTACTGCCAA